>NC_084570.2:12160000-12242500 GCF_033978685.3 Nerophis lumbriciformis | reverse complement strand
CGGCTCAGCTGCCGAGCGGCCATCACTCAACAGCCAATTAAAGATATTCAAGAGGCCACAGGAAACAGTCACGACAAATTAGGATTTGATCATACGTGGTCATAGTCGCACAGATGCACTGGGCGCCAGGAAGCCATTACACCTCCGATGTCCTGTCCAGTCATCCTAATGCCAAGAGTGATGGATGGGCTTCCTTTGTCGTTTAATGTTGGCTAATGACACGCACATGCAAGAACGCACCGCCTTGTAGTGTGTCCAGACTAAAACCCACGGAGCAAGACCTATGTTCTTCCAGATGGGAGAGGTGAAGTATCCGATAATATTGGAGACGAGGCCAACAGCCCCCGGGGCCTCCCTGTGTCTCCCACAGCCAGCAGTAACCGTTATGAGCAACAACAAGCTTCCAGAAGTCAGAGTTGATTTGTGTTTTTTTAAATGTTCTGCGTACAATACGTACCAAAACATAATTCCGATATTCTGCTGAGAGTATATTTAGGTTTGGTCTTTTGAGTCGTCCAAGTTTGCGGTTTTACTCACAAAAATATTTAAATGAGTGGCCAGTCTTGTGTAAACAACCCCCGAGAAAATTGTGGGCCTGGAAGGCAGTACTTTTGGTGTGATTGTGTACCGTCCAGGCCTTGATTAAAGCAAGCTGTTCCATTTCCATATTTCTGCTCCCCTGAGAACGACCTGCTGTGTGTTCATATCAGCCTGTCAGCCTCCATTTCTTCCAACGCGTTAGTATAGGATCATTAAAAAAATATTATCCCCCTTTAGGCAATTTTGTTCTGTACTGTAAACCCAGCAGTGTTGTTGGCTGCACACACAAGGTGTTGGTGGGGAAATGTCACCTTTCGTAGTCGTATTAGATTTAGTCTGCATGGGCTGGTAGTAGGGTTGTACGGTATACCGGTGTTAGTATAGTACCGCGATACTAATGGATCATATTCGGTAGAGATGTCCGATAATATCGGACTGCCGATATTATCGGCCGATAAATGCTTTAAAATGTAATATCGGAAATTATCGGTATCGGTTTCAAAAATACTTAGACCTTACCTTCGCGGTAAGGTCTATTCAGGTGTACTGGAGAGGAGGCTACGCCGGATAGTCGAACCTCGGATTCAGGAGGAACAGTGTGGTTTTCGTCCTGGTCGTGGAACTGTGGACCAGCTCTATACTCTCGGCAGGGTCCTTGAAGGTGCATGGGAGTTTGCCCAACCAGTCTACATGTGCTTTGTGGACTTGGAGAAGGCATTTGACCGTGTCCCTCGGGAGGTCCTGTGGGGAGTGCTCAGAGAGTATGGGGTATCGGACTGTCTGATTGTGGCGGTCCGCTCCCTGTATGATCAGTGTCAGAGCTTGGTCCGCATTGCCGGCAGTAAGTCGGACACGTTTCCAGTGAGGGTTGGACTCCGCCAGGGCTGCCCTTTGTCAACGATTCTGTTCATAACTTTTATGGACAGAATTTCTAGGCGCAGTCAAGGCGTTGAGGGGATCCGGTTTGGTGGCTGCAGGATTAGGTCTCTGCTTTTTGCAGATGATGTGGTCCTGATGGCTTCATCTGGCCAGGATCTTCAGCTCTCACTGGATCGGTTCGCAGCCGAGTGTGAAGCGACTGGGATGAGAATCAGCACCTCCAAGTCCGAGTCCACGGTTCCTCGCCCGGAAAAGGGTGGAGTGCCATCTCCGGGTTGGGGAGGAGACCCTGCCCCAAGTGGAGGAGTTCAAGTACCTAGGAGTCTTGTTCACGAGTGAGGGAAAAGTGGATCGTGAGATCGACAGGCGTATCGGTGCGGCGTCTTCAGTAATGCGGACGCTGTATCGATCAGTTGTGGTGAAGAAGGAGCTGAGCCGGAAGGCAAAGCTCTCAATTTACCGGTCGATCTATGTTCCCATACTTACCTATGGTCATGAGCTTTGGGTTATGACCGAAAGGACAAGATCACGGGTACAAGCGGCCGAAATTAGTTTCCTCCGCCGGGTGGCGGGGCTCTCCCTTAGAGATAGGGTGAGAAGCTCTGCCATCCGGGGGGAGCTCAAAGTAAAGCCACTGCTCCTCCACATCGAGAGGAGCCAGATGAGGTGGTTCGGGCATCTGGTCAGGATGCCACCCGAACGCCTCCCTCGGGAGGTGTTTAGGGCACGTCCAACCGGTAGGAGGCCACGGGGAAGACCCAGGACACGTTGGGAAGACTATGTCTCCCGGCTGGCCTGGGAACGCCTCGGGATCCCCCGGGAGGAGCTGGACGAAGTGGCTGGGGAGAGGAAAGTCTGGGCTTCCCTGCTTAGGCTGCTACCCCCGCGACCCGACCTCGGATAAGCGGAAGAAGATGGATGGATGGATGGATGGTTTCAAAAAGTAAAATGTATGACTTTTTAAAACGCTGCTGTACGGAGTGGTACACGGACGTAGGGAGAAGTACAGAGCACCAGTAAACCTTAAAGGCACATAATATCTGCGGCTTTTCACACACACAAGTGAATGCAACGCAAACTTCGTCAACAGCCATACAGGTCACACCAAGGGTGGCTGTTAATACATAGGTTAGCACTTTTTTTAGCACATAGCACTTTAGCACGTAGCACTGTAGTACATAGCACTTTAGAACTAAGCACTTTAGCACACAGCACTTTATCCATGAGCTCTAGTGCAATGCACACTGGTACTTTATCTCCATACTGTAGATTTTATGCCTACATGAAAGTGCCACCTATGTCTATCAAGCTCCATGTTATGATGTTTAAATGTTAGTTGTCTGGTTGTGGTTGTGTCTGTGCTTGTGTTTTTGTTATGTTGTTTTTGGGTATGTTAAGAAAGCAATGATGCACTGTGCCCAAGACAAATTTCCCCGCGGGGACAATAAAGTTGAACCTTGACCTTGACCTTGTATAAACAACTTTAACACTGTTATAAATATGCGCCACACTGTGAACCCACACCAAACAAGAATGACAAACACATTTCGGGAGAACATCCGCACAGGAACACAACATAAACACAAGAGAACAAATACCCAGAACCCCTTGCAGCACTAACTCTTCCGGGACGCTACAATATACACCCGAAAAACCCCCGAACCCCACCCACCTCAACCAAATTCCAAGCTGCTGTTTTGAGGCATGTTAAAAAAAAAAAAGCACTTTGTGACTTCAATAATAAATATGGCAGTGCCATGTTGGCATTTTTTTCCATAACTTGAGTTAATTTATTTTGGAAAACCTTGTTACATTGTTTAATGCATCCATCACAACAAAATTAGGCATAATAATGTGTTAATTCCACGACTGCATAAATCGGTATCGGTTGATATCGGAATCGGTAATCAAGAGTTGGACAATATCGGATATCAGCAAAAAAGCCATTTTCGGACATCTCTAATATTCGGTACTATCACGCCTCTAAAAAGTACCGGTCCCCTACTCGTCGTCGTCAGTCTAATATCTATCCGCAGTCAGCAGTGTTGAAACTACATCTAACTTACCACAACATTTATTTCAAGTATCATCCCTGTAGGACGAGCGACAGTTATGCATGCTTCACTACACACGACAGCTCCCCGGACTCGTGATGTTTGATGTATTAAGACTAGTCTTTGGGAACCAAAGTCTAGTCAAGATTTTACTATGTCCGAAGTTCAACCATTGGAGTATTTATCTTGTCTTTGAACACACTACACACATGTGAATGAAGTGCTTTCTTAGTCAACAGCCATACATGTCACACTAAGGGTGGCCGTATGAACAATGCCAACACTGTCATAAACATGTGCCATCTAGTAAAACCACACTAAACAACGTTGACAAACACATTTTGGGAGAATATTTGCAGCGCAACACTACATAAACACTACAGAACAAATTACCAGAATTCCCTGCAGTATCAACTCTTCCGGGATGCTACAATATAAACAAACACCATTGGTGGATCTACACTTAACATCCACTCTAATGATACCAAGTACAATAGCATATCTAGTCGATCCTACTATGATTACATCGGTATTTTTTAGCATCTCAAAATCTTCTTTTGTTTTTTTAATGTATATTATGTTTATAAACTCAGGAAATATGTCCCTGAGGACTTAGAATATGACCAAAGTCTGATCCTGTAACTACTTGGTATCGGATTGATACACTAATTTGTGGTATCATCCAAAACTAATGTAAAGTATCCAAACAACAGAAGAATAAGTGATTATTACATTTTCGGTTAATGAACAAGTAGATTAATAATTCATTTTCTACCACTTGTCCTTAATAATTTTGACAAAATAATAGAATGGGAAATGACACAATATGTTACTGCATATGTCAACAGACTAAATTAGGAGTCTTTGATTGTTTACTTACTAATAAAAGACAAGTTTTCTAGTATGTTCAATATCTTATTCAAGGACAACATTGTTCTTCGAATGCAATAAGAAACATATGTTTAATGTACCGTAAGATTTTTTGTTAAAATAAAGCTAATTATGAAATTTTTGTGGTCCGCTTTATGTAGAGAAGTACCGAAAAGTACCGAAATACATTTTGGTACCGGTACCAAAATATTGGTAGTGATAACAACCACCCTCCCACTAGATATGAAAAAAAAAAAAAAAAAAAAATCCAAGATGGCGGCGCGCACAGACGCAGCGGCTTACGGCTCTCCATTTCAGTGCTCTTTCTTCCTTCTTTTCTTCATGTTTTTTTTCCTTTTGTGCACCACCTGTACTGCAAACACCCGGTACACCCGCCAGTCACTCTTGGATATCGGTAACTCGCACCAGATATCTGTTTCGAGCGACTTTCACCACGAGCACAACATCCCAGATGACATAGCGAGAGCACAGGGCTCTCCGTGGTTTGTTGTCGGGTCTGGGAGACGGCGCAGACGGAGGAGGGAGAGGAAGCAGAAGCGTGGCCGCAGGTCCGGCGTCTTGCTCAGGCTTAGGAAACAACCCCACAAGCCACCTCTACCGAGCCTGTTCCTCTCTAATGCCAGATCCCTTGTACAGAAGATGGACGACCTGGAGTTACAACTTGCTGGAAACCGCTATGTTCGGGACTGTTGTGCTATGATTATCACCGAAACCTGGCTTCACCCGGAAATACCCGATGCTAGCATGCAGCTAGCCGGACGCACTCTGCTCCGCCGGGACAGAACTAAGGACTCCGGTAAGAGCAGAGGAGGGGGGCTCTGTATCTACGTGCATGAGAACTGGTGCAACAACGGGACAATCACTGAACAGCACTGTTGCCCGGACGTGGAGTACATGTCTGTTAGATGTCGGCCTTTTTTTCTCCCGAGAGAGCTGTCTGTTGTTATCATCACGGCTGTGTATATTCCACCGGACGCCAAAGTAAACACAGCGCTCTCTCTTCTGCTGAACACCGTCAACGAACAGCAGCGGGCCCACCCCGACGGTGTTCATATCATAGCAGGGGATTTTAATAAGGCCAATCTGAAGACTGTTCTCCCTAAGTTCTACCAGCATGTGAAGTGTTCTACAAGGGGCAAGAACACCCTGGACCACGTGTATACCAACATAAAGCACGCGTACAGAGCTACACCCCTCCCCCAGCTTGGACAGTCAGACCATCTTTCCCTCCTGCTCTCTCCTACCTACACCCCCATCAGACGCCAGGCCAGGCCTATCACAAAGACTGTTATGACCTGGCCTGACGATGCACTCCCCAAACTTCAGGACTGCTTCCAACACACAGACTGGGACCTCTTCCAACAACAGGAGCTGGAGACAGCCACAGGAACGGTGCTGGACTACATAAAGTTCTGCATCGGGAATGTGACTGTGGAAAAAACCATCCGGGTTTACCCCAACAAGAAACCCTGGATGACCAGCCAGGTCCGCACACTCCTCAGGGCCCGCGACGCAGCCTTCAGGTCAGGGGACAGGGCACTGTACAGTGTTGCTAGAGCCGACCTGAAGAGAGGGATTAAAAAAGCAAAGGCGGACCACAGGAGGTGCATAGAGTCCCATCTGTCCAGCAAAAACTCACGGGAGGTGTGGCGGGGCATTCATGACATCACGAACTTCAGAGGCTGCAATATGACAACTGTGGATCAGAGTGCGACACTGGCAGAAGAGCTTAACTGTTTCTTTGCCCGTTTCGAAACCCCCCAGCGACACTCATCTGCTCCAGCCCTGCCCCCGCCCCCACCGGGCTCCGGCGCCACTCCACTCACTGTACAGGAGCACAGTGTCAGACGAGTGCTCCTGGCCGTGAACCCCAGGAAGGCTACCGGACCAGACGGAGTACCTGGAAAGGTGCTCAGGACGTGCGCCCACCAGCTCGCTCCCCCCCTCACCAGGATCTTCAACCTCTCCCTGGCTCAGGCAGTCATCCCATCCTGCCTGAAGTCATCTACAATAATCCCGGTGCCGAAGAAGTCTCCCATCACCAGCCTGAATGATTACCGACCAGTGGCCCTCACTCCGGTAATCATGAAGTGCTTCGAGCGACTTGTTCTCCAGCACATCAAGGACCATATCCCTCCAGACTTCGACCCCCACCAGTTTGCATACCGGGCGAACAGGTCCACAGAGGACGCCATCGCTGTTGCTCTCCACTCTGCTCTGAACCACCTGGAGCAGCAGCAGAGCTACGTCCGGATGCTCTCTGTGGACTATAGCTCTGCCTTCAATACAATAATCCCGGACAGACTCTGCAATAAACTGGACACTCTTGGCCTCCCCCCTCTCACAAACGCCTGGATAAGGGACTTCCTAACGGACTGACCCCAGAATGTGAGACTTGGCCCGCACCTCTCATCCTCCCGCACGCTGAGCATCGGCTCCCCACAGGGCTGTGTGCTGAGCCCCCTCCTCTACTGCCTTTACACCCATGACTGCAGTCCGGCCCACAGTGACAACCTTACCGTCAAGTTCGCCGACGATACCACAGTGGTCGGGCTCATCTCCAGGGGTGACGAGGCTGCCTACAGAGAGGAGGTCCTGAAGCTGACGGCCTGGTCTTCGGAGAACAACCTCGCTCTCAACACCAGCAAGACCAGAGAGATCATCGTCGACTTCAGGAGGAGCAGCACCGACCCTGCCCCCCTCTACATCAACGGCGAGCGTGTAGAGAGGGTCCACACCTTCAGGTACCTTGGAGTCCACATCTCTAATGACTTCTCCTGGACAGTCAACACCACATCAATCATCAAGAAGGCTCAGCAGCGGCTACACTTCCTTAGAGTCCTCGGGAAGTACAACCTGAAGCCTGACCTGCTGCTGACCTTCTACCGCTCGTCCATCGAGAGCCTGCTGACCTACTGTATTACGGTATGGTACGGCAGCTGCACTGCAGCAGACAGGGAGAGGCTGCAAAGAGTGGTCAAGACGGCTCAGAAGATCATCGGCCGCCCTCTCCCCTCTCTGACGGACATCTACACCTCCCGCTGCCTCAACAGAGCCAGTGCCATCATCAAGGACAGCACCCACCCTGGCTCTGACCTGTTCCACCTGCTGCCCTCTGGGAAGCGCTACAGGTGCATTAAAACCAAAACAAACAGGCTAAAGAACAGCTTCTTCCCCAGGGCCATAACCATCCTGAACGGACTGCCCCATTGTCCCTCATAACTGCCTTCTCTTCGGTGCAATAACCCATTCCACCAACCACCCTGTTTTTTTTTGTTTTTTTTTCATGTATATATTCATTTCACACCATATTCATTGCACTTCTACATTTTTTATATTTTTATATATTTGCACATTGTTTTTCTAGCATGCACACATCGCACTGTATGGAATGGCCTCAATCTCGTTACCTTGCGTAATGACAATAAAGCTGATTCTGATTCTGATTCTGATTCTGATTTGGTTCAGCATGTATTTGGATACATGGAGAACAATACCAATCAGAAACTCTAAATTTTTCAATGTAATTTGATGCAATCTGGTACAGTTCTTTGTTTGAAGTAGAATTTAATTTTACATTATAAATGATCCCAGGTCAGTTCTTTTAGTGCGGCACTGTAAATCTTCACGAAAATAAACATAACAAAGAAACGGCAAAGCACTAGTTGTGTTGCATTTGACATGCCACACAGAACCATGTCATTGTGTTTATTGCTGTAACATTACAATTAAAGCACCGTGGTAAGTAGAGGTGGGAATCTTTGGCCACCTCATGATTTGATTACATTTCAGGAGCTAAAAATCAATTATTGATGCGTCTTTGATCCATACATTTGTTCATTTCACTAAATAGGCGTTTATCGCTTGCAACTTTTAGAAACAGCATTTGTAATAAGAAATTCCCATCACATTTGTTAAATTCATGGAAATGTGTGCAAAACTGGAACATAAGTACTCTATAATAAAGGAACTGGTCGGATCTCCCAGTGAGGAGGCTCGCTGCAGTCAGACACATTTTTGAACTGCCTGCATTACTTTATATACAATAAATGATCGATTAATCACGTTTACTAATCGATTTTATAATCGACAGTACAGGCCAAAAGTTTGGACTCACCTTCTCATTCAATGTCTTTATTTTCATGACTATTTACATTGTAGATTGTCACTGAAGGCATCAAAACTATGAATGAACACATGTGGAGTTATGTACTTAACAAAAAAAGTGAAATAACAGAAAACACGTTTTATATTCTTGTTTCTTCAAAATAGCCACTCTTTGCTCTGATTACTGCTTTGCACACTCTTGGCATTCTCTCGATGAGCTTCAAGAAGTAGTCACCTGAAATGGTTTTGACTTCACAGGTGTGCTTGAAGCTCATCGAGAGAATGCCAAGAGTGTGCAAAGCAGAAATCAGAGCAAAGGGTGGCTATTTTGAAGAAAATAGCATATAAAACATGTTTTCAGTTATTTCACCTTTTTTTGTTAAGTACATAACTTCACATGTGTTCATTCATAGTTTTGATGCCTTCAGTGACAATCTACAATGTAAATAGTCATGAAAATAAAGAAAACACATTGAATGAGAAGGTGTCCAAACTTTTGGCCTGTACTGTATAGTAGCGTATAGTTTGAACTAGTGTTGTCCCGAGACCAATATTTTGGTACCGATACCAAAATTATTTCGATACTTTTCGTACTTTCCGATACTTTTCTAAATAAAGGGGACATATATATATATATATATATATACTGTATATATATATATATATATATATATATATATATATATATATATCCATCCATTTTCTACCGCTTTTTCGCGGGGGGCGCTGGAGCCTATCTCAGCTACAATCGGGCGGAAGGCGGGGTACACCCTGGACAAGTCGCCACCTCATCGCAGGGCCAACACAGATAGACAGACAACATATATATATATATATATACATATATACATATATTAGAGATGTCCGATAATGACTTTTTTGCTGATATTCCGATATAGTCCAACTCTTAATCACCGATTCCGATATCAACCAATACCGATATATAAAGTCGTGGAATTAACACATTATTATGCCTAATTTTGTTGTGATGCCCCGCTGGATGCATTAAACATTGTAACAAGTTTTTCCAAAATAAATCAACTCAAGTTATGGAAAAAAGTGCCAACATGGCACTGCCATATTTATTATTGAAGTCACAAAGTGCATTGGTTTTTTTTAACATGCCTCAAAACAGCAGCTTGGAATTTGGGACATGCTCTCCTTGAGATAATCCTGATACCCACTACAACTATGGGAAATACTATGCTTTGACTTTCACAAAGTGCATTATTTTTTATTTTTTTTAAACATGCCTCAGACAACAGCTACAAAAACAATGAAGGCACACAGCTTCAGTCCAGAGTATACTAGAGCATACTTGCCAGCCTTGAGACCTCCGAATTCGGGAGATGGGGGGCGGGGTTTGGTGGTTGCGGGGGGTGTATATTGTAGCGTTCCCGGAAGAGTTAGTGCTGCAAGGGGTTCTGGGTATTTCTTCTGTGGTGTTACGGCGCGGATGTTCTCCCGAAATGTGTTTGTCATTCTTGTTTGGTGTGGGTTCACAGTGTGGCGCATATTTGTAACAGTGTTCAAGTTGTTTATACGGCCACCCTCAGTGTGACCTGTATGGCTGTTGCTCAAGTATGGTTGTAGAGAATGCCAAAGGCGGTGCTTTTAAGGCACGCCCCCAATAATGTTGTCCGGGTGGAAATCGGGAGAAATTTGTGAGAACGGTTGCCCCGGGAGATTTTCGGGAGGCGCACTGAAATTCGGGTGTCTCACGGGAATATCGGAAGGTTGAAACCGATACCGATAATTTCCGATATTACATTTTAAAGCATTTACCGGCCGATAATATCGGCAGGCCAATATTATCGGACATCTCTAATATATATATATATATATATATATATATATATATATACACACACACACACACACACACACACACCTATACGTTATATATAAATTACATGCAGTCTGCATGTAATTTATATATATATTACACAGAGAGAGAGAGAGAGAGAGAGAGAGAGAGAGAGAGAGAGAGAGAGAGAGAGAGAGAGAGAGAGAGAGAGAGAGAGAGAGAGAGAGAGAGAGAGAGAGTTAAAAAGTTTTCTTCTTTGCGTTTCTTGGTTAAAAGGTTGACGTTTTTTCAACGTTAGAATAAAAAACAGCCAATGGAACTTCCACTCCTTCCCCCTGCATTAGTAAAACACTCTAACTGTGTCAAGACTTGGTCCTTGGTGTTTGATTTTCCGGAAGGCAACGGAAAGTTGGCTCGGGCGAGACGGGAATGTGAGTACATATTTATTTATTACTATCAAAAAGGAACAAACGAAAAGCGCGCACAATGGCGGAGGTATAAAACTTGGCTAATGAAAACAAAACTTGCACAAAGGCAGAAAATATGAACAATGAAACAAAAACTTACTTGGCATGGGACTGTGAACATGGCATTTAAGCAGAGTGACGATAAAGAGTGTGAAGCAGAGTGTCACGGGTATGATGTCGCCAGGCTGACCAACAGAAAATGAAAAGCTTAAATAACACAGACATGATGAACAACAGGTGCGTGACTCAGGTGAAAACGAATGGGTTGCTATGGAAACAAAACAAGGGAGTGAACAACCAGGAACTAAGAAAGTGTCCAAAAAACAAACAGCACATGGCCAAACAAAAACATGATCAACACAGACATGACAAACTGCACTTTAAGTGAAGCAGTTTAAAGTATGACTACTGTAGCTTTGGCATAATTTAGATTTTAGACATACAGAGAGCAGATATTGTCTCCCATACTTGCAATTTTTTTTAAAATTTTGTCCATAAGTTGTCAATAGAAGCTGATTGAGGCACAATTTCCGGCTGAAGGTGCAGGACATTTGGATTTAAAGTCAAATAAATAGATTTAGTTATACTTCAGGCCTGATTTAACCTTCACTTGTAGCTTGATCCCCATCCCCACCAAGGTTCCAACCTAAAGACCGCTCACCGTCTATTTGTGCTGTGAATGTTATTAGCTTTCCAGCCTGGAATATTTTCCGAGCGTATCAGCGTGAAGGAGAAGGAAGCTCTGTTCCACAACTCTCTATAGTGTTAATCTCTTTCAGTCGGCTCGCTCTCCTTCTGCTGGAAACTCCGCTGAGATATGTGCTCCCCTCTCAAAATACATACAGAGCAATCTAATTACTGAGATAACAGTTCTGCTTGAATGATGAACTTTTTTCTCCCTGTGCCTGAGTGCAGTAGCATTGGCTTCACACGGCCTATTCTGTAGCTGCTTATTCCTCTCCAGCTGAGTGGCACTTTAAACTGGAGATTGTTGCTCCCTCGTCCACCTTGCACCTGTCTTTTTATTCTCCTTCTCTGGTTTCTGTCTGTCATTGTTGGCTCTTTTAAGCGGCTACCCTGTTCAGGCCACTCTAGTACAGGTTTTGTTGTCAAAGGGTTTAAAGCAGGGGTGTCGAACTTGTTTTCATGGAGGGCCACATCGCAGTCGTGGCTGCCCTCAGAGGGCCGCTTGTAACAGTGAATGTAAGAATATAAAAGTATATACACCTCATTATAGTATTGCTTATGCATTGGGTTATTTGATTTTTGTATGTACAAATTGACGGATAACTTGCTTTGAAATCGTAAGTCAGGTGTCTTGTCTGTGTAATCATGTTTTGTTTAGTTATTGGACTCTTTAGTTTCTGGCTTTTCACTCCCTTGTCTTGTTTCCATGATTACCCATTCGTTTCACCTGTTCCACGTTTGGACTCATTGTGCACTCCTGTTTGTCACCATAGCAACCCATTAGTTTCCACCTGTCACGTCACGCACCTGTTTCACGTTTTGAGTCACGCACCTGTTTTCGTTAATCATGTCTGTAGTATTTGAGTTCATTGTTTTTCAGTTTGTCTTTCTGGTGACATCCCCACATTTATGCTCTGCACATTTCTGACTCTTTTTTCATGTCCATCGTTCACGCTGCTCCTTTTTGTCCATACCAAGTAAGTTTTGTTTATTATTGCCACAGTTAGTGTTTTTTGTTGTTCATAGTTTTTGCCTTTGTGCAAGTGTTTAGTTTCATAGTTTGTTCTCCGCCATTGTGCGCGCCTTTTCTTTACTTCCTTGTTTTGTATTTATAGTGTTTAAATAAAAATGTACCTTCATTCCCGTCTCGCCTGAGCCAACTTTCCATTGCATCCCGGAAAAGCAAACACCCAGGACCCAGTCTTGACATCAGGTGACAAGCAGATATTTAAGTATTCATTGTTATCCCCTCAACTACCCCCAAAATGGATTAACTCGCTGGAATAAAAAAGACAATATAACATACATCCATCAGGCATGTGATTTTTCCGTCTAAAGTCGGAATTCCGTCTTTTTTAATCTCGGGAAAAAAATAATAATTATCTCCCGTTTTTCCGGTTTTTTTTCCGACCCTAAATCAAGATTCGAGACGTAGTTTATATTACGCCGTAGTTGATTGGTCGATATGTTCCTTGTGACCAATCAGGACATCGGTTATGAATGATGACGTTAATAACGTCATCATTCGTAATCATACTTGCCAACCCTCCCGAATTTTCCGGGAGACTCCCGAAATTCAGCGCCTCACCCGAAAACCTCCCGGGACAAATATTCTCCCGAAAATCTCCCGATTTTCAGCCGGCGCTGGAGGCCACGCCCCCTCCAGCTCCATGCGGACCTGAGTGAGGACAGCCTTTTTTCACGACGGGAGGACAACAGGGTGACAAGAACTAAATCATCCAGACTAAAGATACATTGTATTATTATGTTTATCTTACCTAAAAATAAAAATATTTATTAATTTAAAAAAAACAACGAAATAAATGTTTACTATATTTTGCTAAAAACATCAACATTAATTGTATTTTTATTTTTATTTTTTCTGACTCCTTATTACATCATACCAGTACATTAAAATAAACATATTTGAAATAATTAATTTTAAATTATCATAATAATTTATCTTTCTGTGTGGAGTTTGCATGTCCTCCCCGTGAATGTGTGGGTTCCCTCCGGGTCCTCCGGCTTCCTCCCACTTCCAAAGACATGCACCTGGGGATAGGTTGATTGGCAACACTAAATTGGCCCTAGTGTGTGAATTTGAGTGTGAATGTTGTCTGTCTATCTGTGTTGGCCCTGCGATGAGGTGGCGACTTGTCCAGGGTGTACGCCGCCTTCCGCCCGATTGTAGCTGAGATAGGCTCCAGCGCCCCCCGCGACCCCAAAAGGGAATAAGCGGTAGAAAATGGATGGATGGATAATAATTCATTTAAAATGACCATATTTAATTATTAAAATAATTGTTTATCAAAAACTTTAGCATTTTATTTATTACATTTTGAAGCTCTCAGAAGCCAGGTTATGTTATATTCATGTTATATTTATGCAAGTTTGAAGTATCAATGATCTAAACACAGTTTTGTTTGCATATTTTCAGGATGTAGATATATATATATATATATGAAATACTTGACTTGGTGAATTCTAGCTGTCAATATACTCCTCCCCTCTTAACCACGCCCCGCCCCAACCCCCACCCCCCACCTCCCGAAATCGGAGGTCTCAAGGTTGGCAAGTATGTTCATAATGGTTATTACCGCCATTTTCCATATGTAAACGATGTCGGTTCTCGAGAGAAAGGACGCTTTACGAGTAAAAGAAATTGATAAACATGTCAAAAATAAGTTTCGATGGGACTGGATGGAAAGGGAAATCACTGATACTGTTGGGAAGAAGGAAGTTACGACTTTGTTCGGTGATTTTATTCGGAAAATCGATCGTCCCGGAAAGGTTTTGTGCACGTGGTGTCATGATAATATCGACTATGGATCACAAGGTTTCAAGGCTTTGGAAGTACATGCGAAACGCCAAAAACATATGAAACAAATTGAAGCAAGGAAAACGAACTTTTCACTAGCTGGTACTTTTGGATGTCAACCGAAAGTGAGCAAACCTTACGGACTTCATCCTTTGTTTACATCGACAACTGCCGTAGACATCGAGAGGAAAGATCCACCCAAACAACCCACTTCAGTTGCAGACAGGGTTGTTAATAATGAGGTAAGCTAAAAAATATTTGCTTGCGAAATACGCATGTTTGTTTTAAATATTAACCAATTATTGCTTTGCGAAATATAAATGGGTTTTTCTAAAAATAAAAAGCCACGTGAAAATATATTATGAAATTACAGAAATTCAAAGAGTCGCATTATTGATTCCAGTTAACAATTTATTTGAAATAAATTTGCATATAATACTATTTTGTAATATTAAGTTCTTATGTAGTCTCTTGAAACAATATTGTCAGTGGTGTAACAATCTTGAAGGTAAATATTTTCACACTTGTTTCATGCAATATGTCAGTGTCCTCACATTACTATTTCCTATTTTCAAATATGAGTAAAAAAAATACTAAACTTGTTTAATTATTTTCATAAATTTATATCCTATTTTGGCGAAAAGAATGAAATGTTTACATTTGGTATTTTGTTATATTTATAACTAAACTTGTAGGCACTTAGGCATATACATTAAAACTGTGAATTGTTATTAGTGGTTATGTATTTTACAATTATCAAATGGTGCTGTCTTTGTTAATTTTAGCATGTTAAATTGGTGAAAAACCAGGAGCTTCGGGGGGCGTCGCCCCCCTTTTCCCCCCACCAGGGCACCGCCCTGGTTCCCCAGACCCCCGGAAATGTTTTCAGTCTTTTTCATTGTGGTCAAATCACATGCCTGATCCATAAACGTGGACACATGTGAAAAAGTGCAATATATTTATCCGTACAGTAATGTATTTATTTATTTATATATATTTATTTATTATATATATATATTTATATATTATTTATATTTATTTATTTATTTATATATGCACCTTATTGCTTTTCTATCCTGCACTACCATGAGCTTATGTAACGAAATTTCGTTATCTGTGCTGTAAAGTTCAAATTTGAATGACAATAAAAAGGAAGTCGAAGTCGAAGTCTATTTGTACAAACTATCATACAGTATATAATAGGGTTGTACGGTATACAGGTATTAGTATAGTACCGCGATACTAATGAATCATTTTTGGTACGATATTGTCTCTGAAACGTACCGGTCCCGCGCCCGCGTCGAAGTCCCGTCGTGTCATTGCTGGTTTACGAGCAGAGGAGCATGTTCGGCAGTGCACAAACACAGAGTACTTAAAAGCAGACACAGTGTGTAGACAGCAAAGGTGGATGAATTTTGGATTAAAAACTAACGATAAAGGTGAAGTTTTAACACTGAAACGCCCTCAGGAAGAGGTGCGTTAAGACATGGCTAGCTAGAAAGCGGCTAATGTCCATCTGCCGTCGGCTATGTGTTTTAGCTACTTCTAAATCACTAATCCTCGCCTACATGGCGACAAATAAAGTAAGTTTCTTACAAGTATCATCCCTGCAGGACAAGGAATAGCTAAACATGCTTCACTACACACCGTAGCCCACCGGCGTCAAAATGTAAACAAACGCAATTGGTGGATCTACACCTAACATCCACTGTAATGATACCAAGTACAGGCACGTATCTAGTCAATAATACTATGTTAAGCGATATTTTTTGGCATCACAACATTTTCTTTGGTTTTTAAAAAATGTATATTATGTTTATAAACTCAGGAAATATGTCTCTGGACACATGAGGACTATGAATATGACCAATGTATGATCCTGTAACGACTGGGTATCAGATTGATACCCAAATTTGTGGTATCATTCAATACTAATGTAAAGTATCAAACAACAGAAGAATAAGTGATTATTACATTTTAACAGAAGTGTAGATAGAACATGCTAAAAGAGAAAGTAAGCAGATATTAACAGTAAATGAACAAGTAGATTAATAATTCATTTATTACCACTTGTCCTTAATAATGTTGACAATATAATAAGTGTATAAATGACACAATATGTTACTGCATATGTCAGCAGACTAATTAGGAGCCTTTGTTTGTTTACTTTCTACTAAAAGACAAGTTGTCTAGTATGTTCAGTATTTTATTTAAGGACTTAACTGCAATAAGAAACATATGTTTAATGTACCCTAAGATTTTTTTGTTAAAATAAAGCCAATAATGAAATTTTTTTGTGGTGTCCTTTATTTAGAAAAGTACCGAAAACTACCAAAATAATTTTAGTACCAGTACCGGTACCTAAATATTGGTATAATTACAGCAGTAGTATATAATAATAAGGGGTGCTATTTTTATTTATTGTTTTATCACATTCGAATCCCGATTTTTTTAGT
Organism: Nerophis lumbriciformis; assembly: GCF_033978685.3. Taxonomy (NCBI): domain Eukaryota; kingdom Metazoa; phylum Chordata; class Actinopteri; order Syngnathiformes; family Syngnathidae; genus Nerophis; species Nerophis lumbriciformis. Next base: position 12,225,794 of record NC_084570.2, on the reverse strand, counting down.
AATTTTCAAAAATCTAATTTATTTTATATTTTTGGACGAATTAATAAAAAAATAAATAAAAAAAATTTCAGGCCATCTCTATGTCTCTTGGTGCATGTTATGTGTCATACGTCAGCAACCAAAAGGAGATTTTGTAACCTGCAAGCTGTTTTGTTAAGGTGTTGTTATTATTACACCAAATAATACATTGCAAAAATCAGTTTGAATCGAGTATCGTGTTGAATAAAATCCTCCGAAATCCTCACCAACAATGGGAATCAAATGGCGAGGTGCCCAAAGATTCACACCAATAACAATTGGATATTTGTATATACAAACCCCGTTTCCATAAGAGTTGGGAAATTGTGTTAGATGTAAATATAAACGGAATACAATGATTTGCAAATCCTTTTCAACCCATATTCATTTGAATATGCTACAAAGACAATATATTTGATGTTCAAACTGATAAACTTTTTTTTTGTGCAAATATTCATTAACTTTAGAATTTGATGCCAGCAACACTTGACAAAGAAGTTGGGACAGGTGGCAATACATACTGATAACACTTATTTGGAACATCCCACAGGTGAACAGGCAAATTGGGAACAGGTGGGTGCCATGATTGGGTATAAAAGTAGATTCCATGAAATGCTCAGTCATTCACAAACAAGGATGGGGCGAGGGTCACCACTTTGTCAACAAATGCGTGAGCAAATTGTTGAACAGTTTAAGAAAAACCTTTCTCAACCAGCTATTGCAAGGAATTTAGGGATTTCACCATCTACGGTCCGTAATATCATCAAAGGGTTCAGAGAATCTGGAGAAATCACTGCACGTAAGCAGCTAAGCCCGTGACCTTCGATCCCTCAGGCTGTACTACATCAACAAGCGTGTGTAAAGGATATCACCACATGGGCTCAGGAACACTTCAGAAACCCACTGTCAGTAACTACAGTTGGTCGCTACATCTGTAAGTGCAAGTTAAAACTCTCCTATGCAAGGCAAAAACCGTTTATCAACAACACCCAGAAACGCCGTCGGCTTCGCTGGGCCTGAGCTCATCTTAGATGGACTGATACAAAGTGGAAAAGTGTTCTGTGGTCTGACGAGTCCACATTTCGAATTGTTTCTGGAAACTGTGGACGTCGTGTCCTCCAGACCAAAGAGGAAAAGAACCATCCGGATTGTTATAGGCGCAAAGTTGAAAAGCCAGCATCTGTGATGGTATGGGGGTGTATTAATGCCCAAGACATGGGTAACTTACACATCTGTGAAGGCGCCATTAATGCTGAAAGGTAAATACAGGTTTTGGAGCAACATATGTTGCCATCCAAGCAACGTTACCATGGACGCCCCTGCTTATTTCAGCAAGACAATGCCAAGCCACGTGTTACATCAGCGTGGCTTCATAGTAAAAGAGTGTGGGTACTAGACTGGCCTGCCTGTAGTCCAGACCTGTCTCCCATTGAAAATGTGTGGCGCATTATGAAGCCTAAAATACCACAATGGAGACCCCCGGACTGTTGAACAACTTAAGCTGTACATCAAGCAAGATGTACGGGCCACATTAAATGACGTGTCGGGCCGGAGGTGGCCCCCGGGGCCTTGAGATTGACACATGTGGTCTAAAGGGTACATCATGACTTACTTTGTTTGTTACCATACCAAAAGTAGTGGTATGCAAAACCGTCTAATGCACCTCCCAAAAAGGATGCAGATCGTAAAGGCTGTGATTGGTTGTCATTTTGACAACAACAAAAAAATCACATATGTTAACAATAAACACGTAACTTCAGCAATCATGTGCAATTGTGCCTGTAAACAACAATTACTCACAGCAGGAAGTACTTTCGACACATCGCTTTGAACTATGATTAAGCTTTCTTTGGTAAGAATAGTTTTTGAATGATTTTAATGTTTTGTGTGAATGTTGTCTGTCTATCTGGATGGATGGATGGATGGGGCACATGTTTCAACGTTGATAAAGTACACAGCATAAAAATCAGTTGCGAAATGAGCAAGGTATGATTTACTTTTATTGTCCGTGCATTTAATGACCGCCACACAAGCAAATCACATCAGGCTGTGCTGACATGTCTATCTGGCTTTCTGATATCCCATCAAGTTGTACGGTTTATAGCACAGGTGTCAAACACATGGCCTGGGGGGCAGATTTTATGTGGCACGCGAAAGCCTGGACATAATATGCCTCTATAAATTACTCCATCTACTGTATCTAAATCTCTTCATTTTGGCAGGAAAAAAATACACATACTGCATACTAGGGCTGGGCGATATGGCCTTTTTTTAATATCTCGATATTTTTAGGCCATGTCACGATACACAATATATATCTCAATAGTTTGCCTTAGCCTTGAATGAACACTTGATGCATATAATCACAGCAGTATGATGATTCTATATGTCGACATTAAAACATTCTTCTTCATACTGCATTAATTTATGCTCATTTTAAACTTTCATGCAGAGAGGGAAATCACAACCAAGTAAATTTACCAAAAGTGTATTTATTAAACAGTTATTAAGCAGTGGCACAAACATTCATGTCATTTCCAAACAGAAAGTCCAAGATTGTCAGAGACATTTTAAAACAAGCAATGAGTACACTTTTGTGCATGATGTCACTAAGATGACATACCAAAACAACACTAAATTAAAGTGTACTTTTTGTTTAGAACGCCACTACAATAGTTTAAAACAAATAAAGTGCACTTTTGTGCATGATGTCACACAAAATATTTCAATAACTGTCAAATAGAAATGAGCTGCATAATAGGAAATCAAATAGTGTATGTCCTTCGCTATGTGGTAGGTTCCTGCGGACGTTATCTCCTTCTGGTGTCGACTATTTTTTTCATACGGTGTTGATGTGGAAATAGTTGCTTCGGCGTTTTGTGGGCGTGGCACCGAACGGAGATGTTGACATGCGGAGTTTCAAGCACTCTTCATTCTCTAGCGGGTGACTTTTCAAATGATGCTACAAATTAGCAGTAATGCTAATAAACCTTAAAGGCACTGCCTTTGCGTGCCGACCCAATCACATAATATCTACGGCTTTTCACACACACAAGTGAATGCAAGACATACTTGGTCAACAGCCATCCAGGTCACACTGAGGGTGGCCGTATAAACAACTTTAATACTGTTACAAATATGCGCCATACTGTGAACCCACACCAAACAAGAATGACAAACACATTTTGGGAGAACATCCGCACCGTAACACAACATAAACACAACAGAACAAATACCCAGAAGCCCTTGCAGCACTAACTCTTCCGGGACGCTACAATATACCCCCCCCCCACCCCAACTCCGCTCACGTCAACCTCCTCATGCTCTCTCATGGAGAGCATATCCCAAATTCCAAGCTGCTGTTTTGAGGCATGTTAAAAAAAATAAAACACTTTGTGACTTCAATAATAAATATGACCGTGTCAACCCCGCCGAACCCATCTCCCGAATGCGGAGGTCTCAAGGCTGGCAAGAATGCTCTAGTATACTCTGGACTGAAGCTGTGTGCCTTCATTGTTTTTGTAGCTGTTGTTTTGAGGCATGTTTAACAAAAAATAAAAAAAAATAATGCACTTTGTGAAAGTCAAAGTATAGTACTTCCCATAGTTGTAGTGGGTATCAGGATTATCTCAGGGAGAGCATGTCCCAAATTCCAAGCTGCTGTTTTGAGGCATAAATAATGCACTTAGTGACTTCAATAATAAATATGGCAGTGCCATGTTGGCACTTTTTTCCATAACTTGAGTTGAAGTTGTTCTCTTATTTTGGAAAACCTTGTTTTTGATTGATTGATTGAAACTTGTATTAGTAGATTGCACAGTAAAGTACATATTCCGTACAATTGACCACTAAATGGTAACACCCCGAATAAGTTTTTCAACTTGTTTAAGTCGGGGTCCACGTTAATTAATCCATGGTAAAGTTACATTGTTTAATGCATCCAGCGGGGTATCACAACAAAATTAGACATAATAATGTGTTAATTACACGACTGTATATATCGGTATCGGTTGATATCGGAATCGGTAATTAAGAGTTGGACAATATCGGGATATCGGCAAAAAAGCCATTATCGGACATCTCTAAGTAGAAGTGAAATTAATATAAAAATGACTATTGCATGTAATTAAACAAACTTGATCCAAATAATTCTGTTAGCAATTCAATTGCTAGTTAGAGACAGTATCTAAGTAACTATTAATTACTTTTAAAAAGCAATTGGTCATACAGTTCTTCTCCTTTTTATTAAATAGCTAGGTGGAGTAAAGAAGAGCATGCATTGTTCTGTGTAATGTTCCTCTCTGAATTGATTCGCAGTGTTTACTGTGTCGTGTCAGTGTAGTGTCATGCTATGTGTTAAATATTGCTGACGCAGCAATGCAAGTGCAAGCAGTGTTGCAGTGGTAATGAGAAGTGCAATATGCTGTTAACCAATGCTCGGCCACTGGGTCGTCTGGCCAAATGATACGTGGGTGAGATAATGCAAACAATTCATCACGCCCAGTGACATGAAGTCGAGATATCTAATCAATGGACCTACTGTATGTCTTATTTTGGAGGAGGCGTGTGCTCTTTTGATCATCTTAAATCGCTGCGACTGCATCCAAGCGAGCGTATATTAAACATGATGCTGACCAAACCGATAGAGTTTTGTAGAGGTAGATAAATTAATTAAATGATGGTATTTGCAGTATTGTTTACCTGTTCCTGTGAGCCAGCATGTCGATAACTGCAAGCATTCTCACCCCCGATATCATGGTTGCTTCCTTTTCAGAAAAGGCGAACCAGTAATGATGTTCAGGGTTGCGGCGATTGCACGCTGCTAACGCCTAAACCCGGTTCCATAATGGCACCGGTGCCAACGTAAACAGTAGTAACTAGGGGTGTGGGAAAAAATCGATTCGAATTCGAATCGTGATTCTCACGTTGTGCGATTCAGAATCGATTCTCATTTTTAAAAAATCGATTTTTTAATTTATTTATTTTTTAATTTATTTATTTTTTATTTTTTTATTTTTTTTTATTAATCAATCCAACAAAACAATACACAGCAATACCATAACAATGCAATCCAATTCCAAAACCAAACCCGACCCGGCAACACTCAGAACTGCAATAAACAGAGCAATTGAGAGGAGGCACAAACACGACACAGAACAAACCAAAAGTAGTGAAACAAAAATGAATATTATCAACAACAGTATCAATATTAGTTACAATTTCAACATAGCAGTGATTAAAAATCCCTCTTTGATATTATCATTAGACATTTATAAAAAATAAAAAAAAAAGAACAATAGTGTCACAGTGGCTTACACTTGCATCGCATCTCATAAGCTTGACAACACACTGTGTCCAATATTTTCACAAAGATAAAATAAGTCATATTTTTGGTTCATTTAATAGTTAAAACAAATTTACATTATTGCAATCAGTTGATAAAACATTGTCCTTTACAAATATAAAAGCTTTTTACAAAAAATCTACTACTCTGCTTGCATGTCAGCAGACTGGGGTAGATCCTGCTGAAATCCTATGTATTGAATGAATAGAGAATCGTTTTGAATCGGGGAAAAATCGTTTTTGAATCGAGAATCGCGTTGAATTGAAAAAAAACAAAAAACGATTTAGAATCCAATCGTGACCCCAAGAATCGATATTGAATCGAATCGTGGGACACCCAAATATTCACAGCCCTAGTAGTAACCTGTCCGAAAAAAGTAGAAGCTCTTGGTGCCTCATTATGGCAGATTATTTGTACCGTATTTTTCGGACTATAAATCGCAGTTTTTTTCATAGTTTGGCCGGGGGTACGACTTATACTCAGGAGCGACTTATGTGTGAAATTACTAACACATTACAGTAAAATATCAAATAATATTATTTAGCTCATTCACGTAAGAGACTAGACGTATAAGATTTCATGGGATTTAGCGATTAGGAGTGACAGATTGTTTGGTAAAGGTATAGCATGTTCTATATGTTATAGTTATTTGAATGACTCTTACCATAATATGTTACGTTAACATACCAGGCACGTTCTCAGTTGGTTATTTATGCCTCATATAACGCAGTGGTTCTCAACCTTTTTTCAGTGTTGTACCCCTGTGAACATTTTTTAAATTCAAGTACCCCCTAATCAGAGCAAAGCATTTTTGGTTGAAAAAAAGAGATAAAGAAGTAAAATACAGCACTATGTCATCAGTTTCTGATTTATTAAATTGTGTAACAGTGCAAAATATTGCTCATTTGTAGTGGTCTTTCTTGAACTATTTGGAAAAAAAGATATACAAATAACTAAAAACTTGTTGAAAAATAAACAAGTGATTCAACTATAAATAAAGATTTCTACACATAGAAGTAATCATCAACTTAAAGTGCCCTCTTTGGGGATTGTAATAGAGATCCATCTGGATTCATGAACTTTAATTCTAAACATTTCTTCACAAAAAAAGAAATCTTTAACATCAATATTTATGGAACATGTCCACAAAAAATCTAGCTGTCAACACTGAATATTGCATTGTTGCATTTCTTTTCACAGTTCTTTTTGACAGACATTTTAGTGAGAAACCTGAGCTTGTGCTTCACTGAGTTTACGAACTTACATTTCATATTTTAAAGAAATTTCATGTACCCCTTGGCATACCATCAAGTACCCCCAGGGGTACGCGTACCCCCATTTGAGAACCGCTGATATAATGTACACTTATTCAGCCTGTTGTTCACTGTTTTTTATTTATTTTAAAATTGCCTTTCAAATGTCTATTCTTGGTGTTGGGTTTTATCAAATAAATTTCCCCCAAAAATGCGACTTATACTCCAGTGCGACTTATATATGTTTTTTCCCTTCTTTATTATGCATTTTCGGCCGGTGCGCCTTATACTACGTAGCGACTTATACTCCGAAAAATGCGGTAATATATAAAATTGTAAATCGTTCTTTAAGTGCAACAAGAAAAGCCCAATGTGTTGAATGCCTTTTGATTTTTAGTTTAATCTTCTAAAATGTTACTTTGAGTGCAATTAGAAACATTTGTTTAATGTAAGATTTTTTTGTTAAAATGAAGCTAAAAATGACATTTTATTCCCTTAATTTTGAAAAGTATCGAAATAAATGTTGGTACCAGTCGTAAAAATATTGGTATAGGAACAACCATATATGGACGCGCTTAAAACTTTGACAAAGATGGCGGGGAGAAGACACGGTCAAAGTGAAGCCACATTAGTAAGACCGCTCACAAAACAGAGCATCTTGAAGAGATGGTCATAAAGCGGCTTGAAGATGATCTGTAAAACATAATCTATGCAACATTTTGAGCAAAGAACCACCATGACATGTTATGTAGACCACAAGGATATGTTTTAAATGTAGAAAGAAAATCACAATACAACCCCTTTAAATACCGGTTCAGACACCGTTTGTAAAGTGCCAGTATCGGTCAAAAAAGTAAACAATACCCGTCCACCACTACCATGTAGGTGTCCCACCACATTGGGAAAGAAGTGGACATTTTAGGGATGAAGCTGGTCTGAGGTAATTGCAGAGTGCTGGATAACATCCAGCCTCATGGCAGGTACATGTTTCTAATAGAAAGTCCCCACCCTCATTATGTGTGTTTTTTTTCCTACTTCCATGCCTCAGTGCGGTCGGTTTTTTCCTAATTAATGCAGATTTAATGATGAGTCCAGCTGTGGACCTCTGCCCCCTTGGAATGTTGATTAAGGCCCTGTCTGTCAGTGTGCCGTTGAAAGATGGCATCTCGCAGATAAATCTGGTCGTAGGATTAATTATACATAGACACAGTATAATATGTTTACGTCTGATCAGGCATAGTAGTACTCGTAATATTAGTACTGGCAGTCCTTCTCTTAGTGAGGTAATTAGCACTCTACATTTGGCTGAATGTGGAGGAAGTAAAGAAAAGGACAGTGTGTGGCAAGAGGAATGTTATAGGTGTGAAGGTAATGCAGATTACATTAAGGCCCCACTTACACTAAACCGGATAAGGTTATCCAGGGTAAATCTCAGCTAACCTTATCCGCCCTCTCCGTCCGCCGGCGCAACGCGACCTAATACGCATGCGCGGAAAATGCGCACGTCATAGTCACCTCCAGTGTTGCTTTGTGCGCAAGTTCTTAAATGTAACTTATCTGAACAATATCCAGTGTTGTGGTATTTCAATTAACTGGAATCCAGTGTGCTGTGAATCACACCTGAGACGTCATACATTAAATGGGAACATTATCACAATTTCAGAAGGGTTAAAACCATTAAAAATCAGTTCTCAGTGGCTTATTATATTTTTCAAAGTTTTTTTCAAAATTTTACCCATCACGCAATATCCCTAAAAAAAAAAGGTTCAAAGTGCCTGATTTTAACCACCCGTCCATTTTCCTGTGATGTCACATAGTGAAGCCAACACAAACAAACATGGCGGAAAGAACAGCAAGCTATAGCGACATTAGCTCGGATTCAGACTCTGATTTCAGCGGCTTAAGCGATTCAACAGATTACGAATGTATTGAAACGGATGGTTGTAGTGTGGAGGCAGGTAGCGAAAACGAAATTGAAGAAGAAACTGAAGCTATTGAGCCATATCGGTTTGAACCGTATGCAAGCGAAACCGACGAAAACGACACGACAGCCAGCGACACGGGAGAAAGCGAGGACGAATTCGGCGATCGCCTTCTAACCAACGATTGGTATGTGTTTGTTTGGCATTAAAGGAAACTAACAACTATGAACTAGGTTTACAGCATATGAAATACATTTGGCAACAACATGCACTTTGAGAGTGCAGACAGCCCAATTTTCATCAATTAATATATTCTGTAGACATACCCTCATCCGCGCTCTTTTCCTGAAAGCTGATCTGTCCAGTTTTGGAGTTGATGTCAGCAGGCTAGGGAAGCTAGGGTCGATATTCTTCTCTTGATCATCTTCGGTGGCATAAGGGACGGTGTGAGCCAAGACATCCAGGGGGTTTAGCTCGCTCGTCTGCGGGAACAAACTGCCGCCATTGCTTGCCGTGCTAGCGAGGTCCTTTGTCCCTGAATTGCTCACACACTCCGGCAGATTCAGTGGGGGTCTGGCGGCAAATTTCTTTGACTTTATCGTTGGAAATGCATCTGCTTTGAGTGTCGCAGGATATCCACACATTGTTGCCATCTCTGTCGTAGCATAGCTTTCGTCGGTAAAGTGTGCGGAACAAACGTCCAATTTCTTGCCACTTTCGCATCTTTGGGCCACTGGTGCAACTTGAATCCGTCCCTGTTCGTGTTGTTACACCCTCCGACAACACACCGACGAGGCATGATGTCTCCAAGGTACGGAAAACAGTCGAAAAAACGGAAAATAACAGAGCTGATTTGACTCGGTGTTTGAGAAAATGGCGGATTGCTTCCCGATGTGACGCCACGTTGTGACGTCATCGCTCCGAGAGCGAATATTAGAAAGGCGTTTAATCGGTTAAAAAAATATATGGTCTTTTTTCTGCAACATCAAGGTATATATTGACGCTTACATAGGTCTGGTGATAATGTTACCCTTTAATCAAATCTTTAATGGACACGTAAACAATGTAATAAAGAACATTTTACATCAATCAATCTAGGGATCTAGATATCTAGTCAGGACACTCCTCACTCTTTTGCCTTCACCTTCATTGTCCATTCCTTTTTGGTGACTTTATATACTCTGGACCTAGACGTTGAGTCTGCGACATACACATACTTGCCAACCCTCCCGAATTTCCCGGGAGACTCCCGAATTTCAGTGACCCTCCCGAAAATCTCCCGGGTAAACCATTCTCCCGAATTTCTTACGATTTCCACCCGGAAAACAATATTGGGGGCGTGCCTTAAAGGCAGTGCCCTTGGCATCCTCTACAACAGTGTTTTTCAACCACTGTGCGTGCCATGAGATACAGTCTGGTGTGCCGTGGGAGATTATCTAGTTTCACCTAATTAGGTTAAAAATATTTTTTACCTACTTGTAATTATAGTCTGCAAATGATGTGTTGTTGTTGAGTGTCTGTGCTGTCTTGAGCTCGGCAGAGTAACCGTTTAATACTCTTCCATATCAGTAGGTGGCATCCGGTAGCTAATTGCTTTGTAGATGTCGGAAACAGCAGGAGGCAGTGTGTAGGTAAAAAATGTGTCCAATGCTTAAACAAAAAATAAACAAAAGGCGAATGCCGCTAAGAAAAGGCATTGAAGCTTAGGGAAGGCTATGCAGAACGAATGTAAAACTGAACTGGCTTCAAAGTAAACAAAAACAGAATGCTGGATAACAGCAAAGACTTACTGCTTAGTCCACAAAGTACATCCAAACATGACATGACAATCAACAATGTCCCCACAAAGAAGGATAAAAACAACTGAAATATTCTTGATTGCTAAAACAAAGTAGACGCGGGAAATATCGCTCAAAGGAAGACATGAAACTGCGACAGGAAAATACCAAAAAATAGAGAAAAAGTCACCAAAATAGGAGCGAAAGACAAGAACTAAAACACTACACACAGGAAAACAGCAAAAAAGTCTAAATAAGTCAGGGCGTGATATTACAGGTGGTGACCGTACACCTACTTTGAGACAAGAGCTATATTGATACATAGTTGGTTATGGTTTAAAGTCATATCCAACAATTGCGACGACGACTTTTTACTGTCAACTGAGTTTCGTTTTTTTTAATGATTTCTGCTGGTGGTGTGCCTCCGCATTTTCTCAACACAAAAAAATGTGCCTTGGCTCAAAAAAGGTTGAAAAACACTGCTCTACAACCTGTCGTCAAGTCCGCTTTTCCTCCATACAAACAGCGTGCCGGCCAAGTCACATATTATATACGGCTTTTACACACACACATAAGTGAATGCCACGCATACTTGATCAACAGCCATACAGGTCACACTTAGAGTGGCCGTATAAACAACTTTACCACTGTTACAAATATGCGTCACACTGTGAACCCACACCAACCAAGAACGGCGAACACATTTCGGGAGAACATCCGCACCGTAACACAACATAAACACAACAGAACAAATACCCAGAACCCCTTGCAACACTAACTCTTCCGGGACGCTACAATATACACTCCCCACCCCGAATTCGGAGGTCTCAAGGTTGGCAAGTATGGACATACATGGTGGACAATAACAGTCCAAATGCATTCGCCATTTTCCATAGTCTTCCCTCGACGACCAGGTAATGCAAAGCACACGCCACCTTTTTTATCACATCCACGGGAGCCCGCATTCTCGTTGTCTCTCCTTCGACAAATGGACAAAGTTTTCCGCTAAGTACAATCACAGCTGACCTGGCCATTGGAAAGGTCTCTTGCCGTCTGAGAAGTGTTGTATCTGAAATAGCTGCAATCGCTTTCTCTTAAGCTATTCATGTGTGATTTTCACAAGCGTCTGTACATGTAGAGGAAGGACAAACACGGGTGTGGAGTTTGCCCTCCCGTGGGTTCCCCTGATCACGACAGATCCTCTTGTAAGCCCGATAGTCAGGTTTGACAGTTGTTTTATTTCGCTCACACACCGCAACAGCACCCAGCTCTACGACTTAAAAGTATCTCGAGCGCAGGGGTGTCAAACTCAAATACAGAGTGGGACAAAATTTAAAACTGAACAAAGCCGCGGGCCAAGGTTGAACAAATTAACCTTTAACGTACTCTACGAGCTATCGTCACGTCCGCTTTTCATCCATTCTAACATCGTTCAGACCCAGTCACAAGATATGTGCGGCTTCTGTACGCACACACGAGCGAATGCAACGCATACTTCATCAACAGCGATACAGGTTACACTGAGGGTGTCAGTATAAAAAACTTTAACACTGTTAGAAATATACGCCACACTGTGAATCCACACCAAACAAGAATGACAAACACATTTTGGGAGAACATCCGCATCGTAACACAACATAAACACAACAGAACAAATACCCAGAATCCTTTGCAGCACTAACTCTTCCGGGACACTACAAAATACACCCCCGCTACCACCAAATCCCCCCCACCCCCACACACACACACCTTGTCGCGTCCCGGAAGAGTTAGTGCTGCAAAGGGTTCTGGTTTGGTGTGGATTCACAGTGTGGCGTATATTTCTAACAGTGTTAAAGTTTTTTATTCGGCTACCCTCAGTGTAACCTGTATCGCTGTTGATGAAGTATGCGTTGCATTCTAATGTGTGTGCGTGCAGAAGCCGCACATGTTATGTGACTGGGTCAGCACTCGTTGGGCTGGCTGGCTGGCTGGCCAGCTTTAGTGTTAATTTGATATCGCCTCAAGGGCCAAGTGAAATTACACGGCGGGCCAAATTTGCCCTTCGGGCCAGAGTTTGACACCCATGCTCTAGCGTGTCTGTCCAGTGTGTGTGTGTCCCTGCGTCTGTTCACCAGTAACTCCAACTCCCAACAACGTGTCTCTGCCCGGCTGCTGCTAATAAAGCTGACAGGTGATTAGATAACAAGCCCCAGCTGGGCAATCTAATCACCTGTCAGCTGTGTTTCAAAGCCGGCCCTGGCACACCCCGCTCCGCGGCAGGCCCGCATGCCACACCCCTCTCCACAACGGGCATGTCTGGATGACTCGCCTTCATATTTCCAGTGGTTAGCTCCGAGTTACGAAGCCGCTTTATTATGAAGCTGGCTGTGGCGCGTTCTTTCTGACGTCACTTCCTCTCCGAACTCAGTTTGTAAACGATCAATGAGTCCATACAAAGTTAAGAGCCGGAGATTCAAGAAATACACGGCTCACTTACCCTTATCCTTGAGCATTCAGTGAAGCACATGTGAGCGACGTCAGACGTGCACATGCACTGTGGTCACACCTGCAGCACACCTGTCCCAAACCTGACTAAATAACAAGTTCAATGTTTTATTATTGTAATCAAATGACAGCAGTCATTTCCATGAGATTATTTTCTAATATAAGTGTTTTGGCCCACTTACAATGACTATGCCATATTGTTTTTCATGAGCTGTGTACTAGTATTATATGTCAGGGTGGGGGGTCCTACTTTGGAAATAATGTGTACCCCTTTCAAATATCGCATTTAGTTCCCACTAAAACATTCACATGTTGCACAATGAGATGTAAACATGGGATTATGTGTACATTCCTGTAACTTTGTTTGTAAATTATATCTTTATCATACTTGCCAACCTTGAGACCTCCGATTTCGAGAGGTGGGGCGAGGGGCGGGGGGAGGGGCGTGGTTGGGGGCGTGGTTTAGAGGGGAGGAGTATATTTACAGCTAGAATTCACCAAGTCAAGTATTTTATATATATATATATATATATATATATATATATATATATATATATATATATATATATAAATACTAAGTCAAGTATTTCATATATATATATGTGTATATATATATATATATATATATATATATATATATATATATATATATATATATACACATATATACATATGTATATATATATATATATATATATATATATATATATATATATATATACATATATACATATATATATATATATATATATATATATATATATATATATATATATATATATATATAAATATATATATGTATGTGTGGGAAAAAATCACAAGACTACTTCATCTCTACAGGCCTGTTTCATGAGGGGTTCCCTCAATCATCAGGAGATTTTAATAGGAGCATTCACATACCATGGTTTATATAGGGCACAGAGTGGGTAGGTACAGGCTGGCGTAGGGGCGTGGTGATTGGCTCATGTGTTACCTAGGAGGTGTTTCCGTCTGTGACGGCATGCTGATACAATTTTGCTGCGCTTGTTGAGGGATGACAGGTCTGGATGGTATATAATAAACAGTTTCTCTTTCAAGCATAGGTTGCATCTTTTATTACCACTATTGTAAGGTGTGCTGGATGCAAGAATTTGCCATGTTATTGAATATTCAACATTATTGTCTTTGAGGTCCCAAATGTGTTTGCTGAGTTCTGTAGTATTCCGCAGGTTTTGGTTCCTGAAAGAAGCCTTGTGATTGTTCCATCTGGTTTTAAGCTCTCCCTCGGTTAATCCTACATATGTGTCGGATGTGTTAATGTCCTTGCGTGTTACCTTTGATTGGTAAACGACTGATGTTTGTAAGCACCCCCCGTTGAGAGGGCAATCAGGTTTCAATCAATCAGGTTAAATATATATATATATATATATATATATATATATATATATATATATATATATATATATATATATATATATAAGAAATACTTGACTTTCAGTGAATTCTAGCTATAAATATATATTTATTTTATATATATATATAAAATAAATACTTGAATTTCAGTGTTCATTTATTTACACATATACACACACATAACACTCATCTACTCATTGTTGAGTTAAGGGTTGAATTGTCCATCCTTGTTCTATTCTCTGTCACTATTTTTCGAACCATGCTGAACACCCTCTCTGATGATGCATTGCTGTGTGGCACGCACAAAAGTGCCTTCATCAAATGCACTAGATGGCAGTATTGTCCTGTTTAAGAGTGTCACAAACATTGCTGTTTACGGCAGACGAACTGCTTTACGGTAGACGAAAACGTGACTGCTGTTGTTGTGTGTTGTTGCCGCGCTGGGAGGACGTTAATGAAACTGCCTAACAATAAACCCACATAAGAAACCAAGAACTCGCCCTCAATCATTTTACAATTATAACGTGATTGGGCAGGCACGCTGTTTATATTGTGGGAAAGCAGACTCAGGTCCGCATGGCTGGAATTTCTGGAGATTTTCGGGAGAAAATTTGTCCCGGGAGGTTTTCGGGAGAGGCGCTGAATTTCGGGAGTCTCCCGAAAAATCCGGGAGGGTTGGCAAGTATGATCTTTATTAGTATTTCTTTTAAATAACAACATAATTTTATGATTACCATTCGGGTTCGGTGAATGCGCATATGAAACTGGTGGGGTTCGGTACCTCCAACAAGGTTAAGAACCACTGGTTTAAGGGGTTATCCGGCTTAGTGTAGACATGGCCTTAGTGAGGTAATTAGCACTCTACATTTGGCTTAAAGTGGAGGAAGTAAACAAAAGGACAGTGTGTGGCAAGAGGAACGTTATAAGTGTGAAGGTAATGCAGATTACATTAAGAGAAAGAGGAGGAAGCATTGTTAAAACTGACAGACAAAATGGTTTCCTTCACTCCAGCACTAACACTCTGTCCTCATAGCCAGGCCAACAGGTTGCCGTTCAAGCTTCATGTCTTCCTGTAGCGATAATGAGAAGTGCCTCGCCGTTAATGAGCTAAACGCAGACATTAGATTGGCTCAGCAAACTCTCCGAGGCAGGGACGAGGGTGAAGAGAGTGAGATCATGCGCAGCAGAGAGTATGAAATATTCAAAGAGAGAGGCTTAATAATGGCCGATCTAGCAAATGTGATGTGGAAAAAAAAAAAACCTAAAACAAGAAGCCGAGAAGCAACAGTTAATAAAAGTTTTAAATATTCATGCGCCGTGTGCTGAATTGCATGGCCACACACACACACACACACACACACACACACACACACTGGATTGTCATCCTCATCAAAGCGATTACAATTCTTTGCCACCAGCGTCTAAGCTTGCAGTAATAGGTTTGCCAAACTTGGAGATAAACAGGAAGTTTCAGGGTTCAGGTCAGCCCATAATTAATCTCCCTGAAGTAATTAAAAGATGTTTCTGCTCTCTTACACAGGTTTGGCAAGAAGAAGGAAGACAAGAGCAAAGATGCGCTGAGAGTGGTGAAGAACAAACTGGAAGCCCTGAGTGAGGAGGAGGGCGGCGGCAGAGAAAGGTAGCAATTTGACACCAACGCCCCGATAAACCGTGACTCATCACGATGTCCACTCCCTTCTCATGAAAGCTTTGATCCGCGATACGCCGAAATCGACTTTGACTCGGGCACGCTCCCGGATGTGGAAGACGACGACACTGACCCCAGCTACGCCCGGATCAACAACTTCCTTCAGCCGGACTCGCCACAGTTGCCTGGCCACACCCATTCCCTGGCGGCTCCCGTGACTGCGGCGGGCAAACAGCCTCAGGCCTCCGCCAATCTGGATAACCTCTACGCCCAGGTGGTCAAGCCTCGGCAACAACCTGCAGAAAGGTGAGAGGGGGAGGAAGGTGTTACACTGAATAGTATTCTTTGCACGTTTAGCGCCTTTGTGAGAGAGGTTCATGAGCGGGACGGTATTGGCACTAATCAGCAGTCACGGTCTGGTGACAAAATACATAAAACATGAACAAATGTACTTGAACCCCTCGTATGTGCACTTGTATTTACACATGCATGGTTCATTTGACATCTCTGTTGACCGGTGTTGTAAATGTCTTCAGGCAGGGTTGTCCAAAGTGCAACTCGGGGGCCATTGACAGGCATGGACACTTAATCACATTTTA
Organism: Nerophis lumbriciformis; assembly: GCF_033978685.3. Taxonomy (NCBI): domain Eukaryota; kingdom Metazoa; phylum Chordata; class Actinopteri; order Syngnathiformes; family Syngnathidae; genus Nerophis; species Nerophis lumbriciformis. The sequence goes on along the minus strand of NC_084570.2, from coordinate 12,209,353 downwards.
ATCTTGATTTTGGTATTGTATTTTCACAATTATAGAAATAGTAGTAACACTTTAGTATGGGGAACATATTCACCATTAGTTAGTTGCTTATTAAAGTAACAAAGACAATAAAGTTTAGAGTTATTTGGACCCTAGGGCAGGGGTCGGCAACCCAAAATGTTGAAAGAGCCATATTGGACCAAAAATACAAAAAAAAAATCTGTCTGGAGCCGCAAAAAATTAAAAGCCATATTACATACAGATAGTGTGTCATGAGATATAAATTGAATTAAGAGGACTTGAAGGAAACTAAATGACCTCAAATATAGCTACAAATGAGGCATTATGATGCAATATGTACATATAGCTATCCTAAATAGCATGTTAGCATTGATTAGCTTGCAGTCATGCAGTGACCAAATATGTTTGATTAGCACTCCAACAAGTCAATAACATCAACAAAACTCACCTTTCATGCACAACCTTAAAGGTTTGGTGGACAAAATGAGACAGAAAAAGAAGTGGCATAAAACACGTCCTAGAAAGTTATACAGGTAAAAGCCAGTAAATTAGAATATTTTGAAAAACTTGATTTATTTCAGTAATTGCATTCAAAAGGTGTAACTTGTACATTATATTTATTCGTTGCACACAGACTGATGCATTCAAATGTTTTTTTCATTTAATTTTGATGATTTGAAGTGGCAACAAATGAAAATCCAAAATTCCGTGTGTCACAAAATTAGAATATTACTTAAGGCTAATACAAAAAAGGGATTTTTAGAAATGTTGGCCAACTGAAAAGTATGAAAATGAAAAATATGAGCATGTACAATACTCAATACTTGGTTGGAGCTCCTTTTGCCTCAATTACTGCGTTAATGCGGCGTGGCATGGAGTCGATGAGTTTCTGGCACTGCTCAGGTGTTATGAGAGCCCAGGTTGCTCTGATAGTGGCCTTCAACTCTTCTGCGTTTTTGGGTCTGGCATTCTGCATCTTCCTTTTCACAATACCCCACAGATTTTCTATGGGGCTAAGGTCAGGGGAGTTGGCGGGCCAATTTAGAACAGAAATACCATGGTCCATAAACCAGACACGGGTAGATTTTGCGCTGTGTGCAGGCGCCAAGTCCTGTTGGAACTTGAAATCTCCATCTCCATAGAGCAGGTCAGCAGCAGGAAGCATGAAGTGCTCTAAAACTTGCTGGTAGATGGCTGCGTTGACCCTGGATCTCAGGAAACAGAGTGGACCGACACCAGCAGATGACATGGCACCCCAAACCATCACTGATGGTGGAAACTTTACACTAGACTTCAGGCAACGTGGATCCTGTGCCTCTCATGTCTTCCTCCAGACTCTGGGACCTCGATTTCCAAAGGAAATGCAAAATTTGCATGGTTGGGTGATGGTTTGGGGTGCCATGTCATCTGCTGGTGTCGGTCCACTCTGTTTCCTGAGATCCAGGGTCAACGCAGCCGTCTACCAGCAAGTTTTAGAGCACTTCATGCTTCCTGCTGCTGACCTGCTCTATGGAGATGGAGATTTCAAGTTCCAACAGGACTTGGCGCCTGCACACAGCGCAAAATCTACCCGTGTCTGGTTTACGGACCATGGTATTTCTGTTCTAAATTGGCCCGCCAACTCACCTGACCTTAGCCCCATAGAAAATCTGTGGGGTATTGTGAAAAGGAAGATGCAGAATGCCAGACCCAAAAACGCAGAAGAGTTGAAGGCCACTATCAGAGCAACCTGGGCTCTCATAACACCTGAGCAGTGCCAGAAACTCATCGACTCCATGCCACGCCGCATTAACGCAGTAATTGAGGCAAAAGGAGCTCCAACCAAGTATTGAGTATTGTACATGCTCATATTTTTCATTTTCATACTTTTCAGTTGGCCAACATTTCTAAAAATCCCTTTTTTGTATTAGCCTTAAGTAATATTCTAATTTTGTGACACACGGAATTTTGGATTTTCATTTGTTGCCACTTCAAATCATCAAAATTAAATGAAATAAACATTTGAATGCATCAGTCTGTGTGCAATGAATAAATATAATGTACAAGTTACACCTTTTGAATTCAATTACTGAAATAAATCAAGTTTTTCAAAATATTCTAATTTACTGGCTTTTACCTGTACATGTAAACAAACTACGGTGAGTTCAAGGACCGCCAAAATTAGTAGGACAAAACGGCGCTCGCCAAATACTCGAATCAGTGAAGCATGTTTAATACAAACAGTGTGCTTTATAACAATTAGGGAGGTTTGTGTCATGTTTGTCCTCCTACAGAAACCATATTAAAACAAAAAATAGATTGTTTTCCCCTTATCTTTTTCCATTTTTCATACATTTCTGAAAAAGCTCCAAAGAGCCACTAGGGCGGCGCTAAAGAGCCGCATGCGGCTCTAGAGCCGCGGGTTGCCGACCCCTGCCCTAGGGCAACATATAAGGCAGGGGTGGGCAATTAATTTTTACCAGGCACTGCTGGAGGGCCACACCGACAATATTTCAATTAAATTTTGCTCAAATTATTTTTGATATACCTTAAGATAAATAATAATATTAATAATAATAATTTAATTTAACCTAACTTAACTTTATACAAAAGCAGATTGCTTTTGATGGTTTTATTTTTAACACTGTCTTACACAACACTTCCTGATGTATAATACAATGCAAAAATGTCAATTTCTGTCACTTTATCCTGCATCCTCTTTAAAAGCCCCAACATTTTTCCCCCGTCAGATTTGGACAACCGTCTGTTGTCACACCTGCCAGCTTGTCTCATTTCAGTCCTAACATGTTCAAACACACATTTACCTCTGTGAACAAGTCATTTACCTGTGGTTGTCTCTTTAAATGACTGCATGGCTGCCAGCTCCTCCGTGATTTGAAAGTCTGCAGTTATCCCACGTAAGAAGATGAGCAGCTGGGCGGTGTCACGTACATCGTAGCTCTCATCCAAAGCCAGCGAAAAACAGTCAAAGTCGGCCGTTCTGTTCTTCAGCTGAAGCTCCAAGTTTCCAGCGATGGTCTCAACCCGCCTTGTTACAGTGCGTCGGGAGAGTGACACGTTCTCAAATGCGCCCCTCTTCTCCGGGCATATCAGCGCAATAGAGTCCAACGAGCACTCCTTAATAAACTCTCCGTCAGAAAACGCCTTACTTTTTCTGGCGATTTTGTGAGAAATAACGAAACTTGTCCTGACAGCTGCATCTCTGGGGGTGTGAAATTTGGCAAAAAGTCCTTGTTGGGTTTGCAGTTTTACCATCAACGCATCAGCCTCCCTTGCGCGCACTTCATCAGACAGATTCCGGTATTTTTCCTCGTGCTTCGTCGTGTAGTGGCGATTCAAATTATATTCTTTAAACACAGCAACCTGTGTACCACAAATTAAGCACACGGCTTTACCTTTAATTTCTGTAAAGAAATAGTCCATGTCTTGTTGAAAACATAGCATTCGTCATCAACTTTTCTCTTTTTAGCGTCTCTAACCGTGCATCACTTGTCGCTGTGCACCTTCACTCACAGGTTACACCCGGACATACGCCCATAAATAACACTTTTCAAAATAAAAGCAGCACAGTTGTATTGCACGCACGACATAGATGTTTTTTTTTAATGTATTTTGTAATTTGTCATTGCCGCTGTTCACATTCACTCACAATCGCGCACGAGCATACGTCCACACGGAAGTAATACAAATAACGCTTTTCAAAACAAAAGCAGCACTGTTGTATTGCACACTCGACATAGATACTTTTTCAATTTATTTTGTAATTTATGATTGGCCTCACGCGGGCCGCACAGGGACGCAGAAAGGGCGGGATGTGGCCCGCGGGCCGTAGAATGCCCAGGTCTGATATAAGGGTTAGGGTTAGGGTTACTATAAGCAATAATTCTGAGGTTATTGAGGGAAGACTCTTAGTTAATGGCTTACTGGTTGTATAATAAGGCCATGCAAAATAAGGCATTGATAAGTACTTAATAATGGGTTGTACTTGTATAGCGCTTTTCTACCTTCAAGGTACTCAAAGCGCTTTGACACTACTTCCACATTTACCCATTCACACACACATTCACACACTGATGGAGGGAGCTGCCATGCAAGGCGCTAACCAGCACCCATCAGGAGCAAGGGTGAAGTGTCTTGCTCAGGACACAACGGACATGACGAGGTTGGTACTAGGTGGGGATTGAACCAGGGACCCTCGGGTTGCGCACGGCCACTCTTCCACTGCGCCACGCCGTCCCTAATGACTAATTAAGAGGCAATATGTTACTAATTTGCCTATTAATAAGCAACTATTTAATGGTGAATATGTGTTCCCCATACTAAAGTGTTACCGAAATAGTGTAATCGAAAAAAGCTATTAAAGTACCAGTATAATGGGAAAACTAGTTGCCTATTATCATATATACAAAACCCAAAACCTGTGAAGTTGGCCTGTTGTGTAATTCGTAAATAAAAACAGAATACAATGATTTGCAAATCCTTTTCAACTTATCTTCAATTGAATAGACTGCTAAGACAAGATAGTTAATGTTTGAACTGAGGAACGTTTTTTTTTTTTTTTCTCCGTTGTGGTATTTAAGGCTTCATATTGAGCCACACATTTTCAATGGTCAGTCTAGTACTCGCACTCTTTTACTATGAAGCCACACTGTTGTAACACGTGGCTTGGCATTGTCTTGCTGAAATAAGCAGGGGCGTCCATGATAATGTTGCTTGGATAGCAACATAGGTTGCTCCAAAACCTGTATGTACCTTTCAGCATTAATGGTACCTTCACAGATTTTTAAGTTACCCATGCCTTGGGCACTAATACACCCCCATACCACAAAGATGTTGGCTTTTCAACTTTGCGCCTAGAACAATCCGGATGGTTCTTTTCTTCTTTGGTCTGGAGGACACGACGTCCATAGTTTCCAAAAACAATTTGAAATGTGGACTCGTCAGACCACAGAACACTTTTCCACTTTGCATCAGTCCATCTTAGGTGACCTCGGGCCCAGCAAAGCCGGCTGCGTTTCTGGGTGTTGTTAATAAATGGCTTTCACTTTGCATAGTAGAGTTTTAACTTGCACTTAAAGATGTAGCGACCAACTATAGTTACTGACAGTGGTTTTCTGAAGTGTTCCTGAGCCCATGTGGTGATAACCTTTACACACTGATGTCGCATGTTGATGCAGTACCACCTGAGGGATTGAAGGTCCATAATATCATCGCTTACGTGCAGTGATTTCTCCAGATTCTCTGAACTATTTGATGATATTATGGACCGTAGATGGTGAAATCCCTAAATTCCTTGCAATAGCTGGTTGAGAAATGTTGTTCTTAAACTGTTGGACAATTTGCTCACGCATTTGTTCACAAAGTGGTGACTCTCGCCCCATCCTTGTTTGTGAATGACTGAGAATTTCATAGAAGCTGCTTTTATACCCAATCATGGCACCCACCTGTTCCCAGTACTGTTCCTGTTTACCTGTGGGATGTTCCATGTTGCAGCATCAAATTCCAAATGAGCTAATATTTGCAAAAAATAACGTTTTCCAGTTCGAACGTTAAGTATCTTGTCTTTGCAGTCTATTCAATTAAATATAAGTTGAAAAGGATTTGCAAATCATTGTATTTTGTTTTTATTTACGATTTACACAACGTGCCAACTTCACTGGTTTTGGGGTTTGTATCTAATTTATGACATGAAAAGACATGCAAAGTTTGCAATTGAATAGATATGATTAAAATAGTATCAATCTCACAAAGCTTCCTGAGCCATGTTGAGAGTTAATAAGCAAGCCAGTCGTAGAGAGAGAAACCACAGATCCCTTCCCCATCAACAACAATGCTAATCAAACAGACTTTTTGAGAGCCAACAACAATTACTTTGGGAAAAATTATGATCCAGAATCTTATATTTTTTAACCCGATCACAATAAGGATGAGCAATAAGTTTTAGAAGCCAAGTGCTAAACGGATGCAGTTGTATTGAAACACTATAGCATCAGCAGCATTAGTAGGTGCTAAACATCCAAACTAACCATAGTAAAACAAACACTTACTGTACAATTTCTGCTCTCGCTGGGATGTCGACCGAGGGGAGGCTCACAGAATCCCGTTAGGATGAAGAATCAATCACAATCCTCATGAAGGGGTAAAAAAAAGTTGCCGCAACTATCGTGTTTTGTCTTTTTTGTCATCTCGAGGGAAGTGAAAGTCGACCAGCCTGTAAGTCCATGGCCACATTTGTCTACTACCAGGTGGGAAATGCATTAAATATAATCTAGAATTTACATTTAGCAAGTTTGAGACCAAGCAGAAGTCATATAATATATTGTAGCCCCCAAAACAAATCACATAAAGTTTGACGCTATTTTTAACTTTTATTATCAATCTGATGGTAACAAACGGCACAATTCCAACAGGTTTTACTTCCTGTGCAAACACTTTTGTCTTGTGAGTCCACGCTTCCCTGGACACACAACAACACTTCCTCATTCCCTGCCAATCGACTTTCAGGCACGGACAGCGTGTTTTGCAAACATGGGAAAAACTGACATCAAAATCCAAGCCACACGAACATAAGACATTAACATTAGCTGGTCGTTACAGTATGAATTGATATTTATATAGCCTATTATTTGCGCACTATTAAGTGATGGATTGAAAACTCGACCACTAGACTTTGAACACCGAAAACCGAGCTACCAAAACCGGATGTAAACAAAATGCACCCTGCATGTACACACTTAGATTAATCATGCAATTTATTTTGAATGTACAAGCTCTTTTACCGTAACCGCTATACGATCAGCGATCAGATCAACGCATACGTCAGTACAGAAATGAGTGAGGAGACTCCGACTGGTGTGCTCCCTGTCAAATTTCACTCCAAAATACAGCCTGGAAGAACTTTAGATACAATTGTTACCAAGTTTTGGGCAAATAAATGACATGCATTAAAGTAAAACGCTTAAAAATGATCCTGAATGACATTCTGACAACAAAATTGCATTTGTGTACAAATATTGGGGTCTTTTCTTAACCTCCTAAGGCCCAAGCTGTTTGTTTACATGATTTTTTTATTTCTCTTTGCTCTTTGGGCTTATTGGACCCTAATTAGAATAAAAACTAAAAATCATCTTTTTATATGATGTACTTAGTCCATAAGTACACAAACGTGTACTTTATGTGTAGTGACATGCTAATTTGTATTTTTACACTTTTTTTTCCAAATCCCGTTGTATGTTATACTCTTCTGACACCACCAGATAGCAGTATGAGTGTCCATATGTCGGCATAAGACCCCAATTCAGTAGTGTACACAATTTTGGAAATAAGACCTAAAAGGTGCTGTCCACGGATGTGGCCACTAAGGCCTTTAGAGGTTAAGATAATTTCAAGTATGCAAGTGAGTAAACATCTGTGATTAATCATGAATAATCCAAATTCCAGATGTGATTAATCTTCATCGTTTGACAGCCCAAATAAATTACCAGTCTATTAGATAGCTAAATTGTTTAGAATTAATCGAGTCTCTTAGATTGATAAAAACAAAATGCCAGCAGTTACTCAATAATCAATAATATGTCTGTGTGCAGCTTTATAAATCACAAATTGGTTGTTTCTTTTTGAGGAAGTTAGTTTTGTTGTTTGTTTTTATTGCTGCAATTTGTATTGGTCTTTCTTCTCATACAAAACATAGTTTGTTTTTGTCAGCACTGGGCCTGTCGTTGCTTTTAAATGGACAACAGTTTGATAGTTATTTTTTGTTTTTCTAACAGCCTAATGAGCAGCAGAGTTACAGTACAAATACATACAGTATTTCTAAATGAATTAGTCATCGTTGTTAGTTAGCACATGCCAAAAAAAGCTTAAGCTGAATTTAAAAGCAAATGGCTATATTAGAACAACTGAATGGGTACAGTCGTAGTCAAAAGTTTACATCACATGGACAAAGATAAAACCTTCTGGAGGAAAGTTCTGTGGTCAGATGAAACAAAAATTGAGCTGTTTGGCCACAATACCCAGCGATATGTTTGGAGGAGAACAGGTGAGGCCTTTAATCCCAGGAACACCAGACCTACCATCAAGCATGGTGGTGGTAGTATATTGCTCTGGGCTTGTTTTGCTGGCAATGGAACTGGTGCTTTACAGAGAGTAAATGGGACAATGAAAAAGGAGGATTACCTCCAAATTCATCAGGACAACCTAAAATCATCAGCCTGGAGGTTGGGTCTTGGGCGCAGTTGGGTGTTCCAACAGGACAATGACGTCAAAAGTGGTAAAAGAATGGCTAAATCAGGCTAGAATGAATGTTTTAGAATGGTCTCCTTAAAGTCCTGACTCAAATGTGTAGACAATGCTGAAGAAACAAGTCCATGTCAGAAAACCAACAAAGGTAGCTGAACTGCACCAATTTTGTCAAGAGGAGTTGTCAAAAATTCAACCAGAAGCTTGTGGATGGCTACCAAAAGCGCCTTATTGCAGTGAAACTTGCCAAAGGACATGTAACCAAATATTAACATTGCTGTATGTATACTTTTGACCCAGCAGATTTGGTCACATTTTCAGTAGACCCATAATAAATTCACAAAAGAACCAAACTTCATGAATGTTTTTTGTGACCAACAAGTATGTGCTCCAATCACTCTATCACAAAAAAATGAGAGTTGTAGAAATTATTGGAAACTCAAGACAGCCATGGACAGACAGCCATCCCAGGAACACCACACCTACCGTTAAGCATGGTGGTGATAGTATATTGCTCTTGGCCTGTTTTGCTGGCAATGGAACTGGTGCTTTACAGAGAGTAAATGGGACAATGAAAAAGGAGGATTACCTCCAAATTCATCAGGACAACCTAAAATCATCACCCCGGAGGTTGGGTCTTGGGCGCAGTTGGGTGTTCCAACAGGACAATGACGTCAAAAGTGGTAAAGGAATGGCTAAATCAGGCTAGAATTAAGGTTTTAGAATGGTCTCCTTAAAGTCCTGACTCAAACGTGTAGACAATGCTGAAGAAACAAGTCCATGTCAGAAAACCAACAAATGTAGCTGAACTGCACCAATTTTGTCAAGAGGAGTGGTCAAAAATTCAACCAGAAGCTTGTGGATGGCTACCAAAAGCACCTTATTGCAGTGAAACTTGCCAAGGGACATGTGACCAAATATTAACATTGCTGTATGTATACTTTTGACCCAGCAGATTTGCTCACATTTTCAGTAGACCCATAATAAATTCATAAAAGAACCAAACTTCATGAATGTTTTTTGTGACCAACAAGTATGTGCTCCAATCACTCTATCACAAAAAAAATGAGAGTTGTAGAAATTACTGGAAACTCAAGACAGCCATGACATTATGTTCTTTACTTTTGACCACGACTGTAATCGACCAATCGCTAATATAATCGATGACTAATCGACGACCAAAATAGTCGTTATTTGCAGCCCTACACCCGACTACAATTGTGAATGCACCGTTTAAGCTATCGACTTTCAAATTGGAAACTGAATCCCCATTCTACGAGTCGGGGACAGATGGGAATGGAGGGACAAATTGAAAGCAGGAGAAAAGCCAGTGAAGGTGTCTAGAATTAGCGATGTGGACTACATGGTAGATTGGAGGATTCAGACAGAAGAGAAGCAGGGATAATTAGCCACAGTCGAGCCAGCCTGACAGATCTGTTGGACCACTTAAGCTTTCATCCGCCAGTGGTGGGTGCTTCATTACTAGCCCTTTTTTCTGTCCGACTCTCTCACTCTGTCGGCCTCCCTGCTTTGCTGGTAATGTATATTAGTTGCTCTTTAGCATGAGCGTGATGGATGAGGAGCCTCGTCTGCATTACACTCTGCAGGAAGGCTGAACCAGATATTGTTTTATAGGCCTCCGCCCTGCACATATTTTGGTGACACCTCAATAAGACTTTATTCCTCATATGTGTTTGCATCGGTCCTCACATTAATAATCATACACAGCCACCTTGCACATAGGGCTGGACGATATATCGGTGCCACTCACACCGGTGAATGAATGATGAATGATAGGTGGTGGTCGGAGGGGCCGTAGGTGCAAATTGGCAGCCTTGCTTCTGTCAGTCTACCCCAGGGCAGCTGTGGCTATGAAAGTAGCTTACCACCACCAGGTGTGAATGAATGATGGCTTCTCACTTCTCTGTGAAGCGCTTTGAGTGTCTAGAAAAAGCGATATATAAATCTAAGTCATTGAAGTCATTGAATATACTCGATATATGTCTTTATCTCTGTGTGATGTAGAAAATGACTATTTTGTGAGTATTCCAGTATAAGTTCTCATGCAGTTGCTTTTAGCTGCGGGCATTACACTATCAATCAATCAATCAATCAATCAATCAATCAATCAATCAGTGTTTATTTATATAGCCCTAAATCACAAGTGTCTCAAAGGGCTGCACAAGCCACAACGACATCCTCGGTTCAGAGCCCACATAAGGGCAAGGAAAAACTCACAACCCAGTGGGATGTCAATATGAATGACTATGAGAAACCTTGGAGAGGACCGCAGATGTGGGTGACACCCCCCCCCCCTCTAGGGGAGACCGGATGCAATGGACGTCGAGTGGGTCTAGCATAGTATTGTGAAAGTCCAGTCCATAGTGGATCCAACATAATAGTGAGAGTCCAGTCCATAGTGGGGCCAGCAGGAGACCATCCCGAGCGGAGACGGGTCAGCAGCGCAGAGATGTACCCCAACCGATGCACAGGCGAGCGGTCCACCCCGGATCCCGACTCTGGACAGCTAACACTTCATCCATGGCCACCGGACCTATGTAACTCCCCCTCCACAAGGGAGAGGGGGGCAGAAAAAAAAAGAAACGGCAGATCAACTGGTCTAAAAAGGGGGGTCTATTTAAAGGCTAGAGCAGGGGTCCTCAAGTACAAATCTTGAAGGTCCACAAATGTTTTTTTGAAACAGGCTGGGTCCGTTTATTATCGGTCAAGCTTATATAGTAGCAGGAGGTAGGTAGTAGTTTAACATTTTCTTAAAATTAACAAAAATAAAATAAATATCCAATAAAATACATGAACGATGTTCTTTGAAACAAAAATAAATAACCCAAAACCCATGCCACTCTGAGTGAGCACTCTGTTGCTATTTGTTGTTGTGTCATAGATTTAACAAAAATCTTGCTTGATGTTTCATATGACTTTTTCAGCCTCATTATTTCTTTTTTTCTTAGCTGCGAATCATGAGGAAATGTCTCTTCAAATTTGCGGTGCTCTTTCAGATAGTGACGTTTCAGATTTTCACTTTTCACCAGAGCAACAGCACTGTTGCATATTAGACACATTGGTCTGGTACTTGCAGTAGGTAGGATGAAAACATATTGCTCTGTCCATTCTTCCTTGAAACGTCTGTTTTCCCTGTCCACCTTTCTTTTACCAGCCTGAGCCAACTTGGAGCATGCCATTGTGATTTGATTCACATTCAGTGACTGACGAGTGAACAGTTAGCGAAGTAGCGATACGAGACAACTGTGTGCCTGCAGCGAAAGGTTCCATGCACTGTGCACATGTGTATGACCCCGGTGGTAACAGCCTATCAGCGCGTCGTTGTGATAGAGATGACAACCCATACCCCGGAATCAGCCAATCAGAGTGGCGTTCTCTCGCTCTCACTCCGTCTCTCTCTCTTTCTCTCTCTGAGAGAGAGAGAGAGAGAGAGAGAGAGAGAGAGAGAGAGAGAGACGGAGTGAGTGAGACACGGAGAAGTGTAAACGAAACGTGGAGATATTTGACTAAAAACAACAAAGAACATTGACTTGCGCTATCGATAACTCAAAGATAAATACAATTATTATATTTTTTTATAATAATTATAATTATAATAATAAATAAAAAAAATAAAAAATAATAAAACATTTTTTTACTATAATTCGTGCTGGGTCCGGACGGACACGTCGCTGGGTCCGGACATGGACCGCGGTCCGCCTGTTGAGGATCACTGGGCTAGAGTATACAAATGAGTTTTAAGATGGGACTTAAATGCTTCTACTGAGGTAGCATCTCTTTGAACTGTTGCCGGGAGGGCATTCCATAGTACTGGAGCCCGAATAGAAAACGCTCTATGGACCGCAGACTTTTTTTGGGCTCTGGGAATCACTAATAAGCCGGAGTTCTTTGAACGCAGATTTCTTGCCGGGACATATGGTACAATACAATCAGCAAGATAGGCTGGAGCTAGACCGTGCAGTATTTTATACCTAAGTAGTAAAACCTTAAAGTCACATTTTAAATGCACAGGAAGCCAGTGCAGGTGAGCCAGTATAGGCCTAATATGGTGAAACTTTCTTACTACAGGCTTTTCTCACTCTTTCTTGTCTCTCCTTCTCACAGAGACATAAAACAAGCGCACCTTCTTACATACGTCAATATGCGTGCAATGTCATATGCCCTCGCCGAGCAGAGAGGTGGGTAAAGTTAGCTGTGGAAGGAGGTGCAAGCGGAGCGAGTGGTTAGAGTGTCCGCCCTGAGATGAGTAGGTTGTGAGTTCAAACCCCAGCCGAGTCATACCAAAGACTATAAAAATGGGACCCATTACCTCCCTGCTTGGCACTCAGCATCAAGGGTTGTAATTGGGGGTTAAATCACCAAAAATGATTCCCGGGCGCGGCACCGCTGCTGCCCACTGCTCCCCTCACCTCCCAGGGAGTGAACAAGGGGATGGGTCAAATGCAGAGGACAAATTTCACCACACCTAGTGTGTGTGTGACAATCATTGGTACTTTAACTTTAACTTTAATACGAGAGAAAGAAAGATGCGAATCTGGTAACAAATGGAGGAAGAAGAATTCATTCCCAAGAAAAACAGCATGAGGTCCATCATCTGGCGGTGGTTTGGCTTCAAGCGGGAAGATGTTGAACAGACAACCGTAATATGTCAAGTATGCGGCAAAAACATTGATGCAAAAAGTAGCAGCACTACTAATTTGTAGCATCATTTGAAAAGTCACCCGCTAGAGAATAAGGAGTGCTTGAAACTCCGCATGTCAACATCTCCGGCCGGTGCCACACCCAACAAAATGCCGAAGCAACCACCAATGACCCAAATGAGCCTGGCGTCTTCCATTTCCAGATCAACACCGTATGACAAAAATACGAGAGAAAGAAAGATGCAAATCTGGTAACAAATGGAGGAAGAATAATTAATTCCCAAGAAAAACAGCACGGCGTCCATCGTCTGGCGGTGGTTTGGCTTTAAGCAGGAAGATGTTGAACAGACAAGCGTAATATGTCAAGTATGCGGCAAAAGCATTGATACAAAAAGTAGCAGCTGTTATGGTTTAACAGGGGGAGATGACGGCAACAGACACCAGAGGTTGGTAATGTTCAATGATTTATTATATATATAGTTAATATATATATAATTATAAACAAAACTAATAAACTATAGAATGGTGTGTGTGACACAATCCAAAAAGGAATGGGTGTAGTATTTAACTGGAGCGTTTTACCATAAATGTTGGCGGTGCGTGTTGGGAGGAATGGTGCTGTCCGACAAGGGCAAGGCAGGCAGAGTTGTCCAGGGACGGAAGCGGGGTCGAGAGGCAGGAGAGAGTCGTCGTAGTCCGGAGGCAAGCGAGGAGTCGAGAACCAGGGAGCGCGAGGAAGACAGGGAAGATCCAGGAGCACACGACACACAGGGAACTGCGGGGTGAGGGAGGACACGACAATCAACACAGGGAAAGCACAGGGATCAGTACAGAGAGAGGGCATAACGCTGGATATCGGCTTACGGTACAGAAGACTATATTCCGGCCCGGCATGGCAGGTTGTGCAGGCTTATGAAGGCAGCTCCTTCATTACAGGCAAGTGTGCTGATTGCCGGTGAACGATTGCAGCTGGCGGCGAAGGACATACATTGTTTGATTTCCTATCGTGCAGCTCATTTTTATTTGAGAGTTATCGAAATATCTTGTGTGACATCATGCACAAAAGTGCACTTTATTTGTTTTAAACTATTGTAGTGGCGTTCTGTACAAAAAGGGCACTTTAATTTAGTGTTGTTTTGATACGTCATCTTAGTGATATCATGCACAAAAGTGCACTAATAGCTTGTTTTAAAATGTCTCTGACAATCTTGCACTTTCTGTTTTGAACTGCTTAATAACTGTTTAATAAATACAGTTTTGGTAAATTGACTTACCGGTAGTTGTGATTTCCCTCTCTGCATGAAATTTTAAAATAAGCATATATTAATGCAGTATGAAGAAGAATGTTTTAATGTAGACACATAGAATCATCATACTGCTGTGATTATATGCATCAAGTGTTCATTCAAGGCTAAGGCAAAATATGGAGATATATATATCGTGTATCATGACCTGGCCTAAAAATATTGAGATATTAATAAAAGACCCTACTTGCACATGCTCCCTTGTTGCTGACTGTTTCCATTCACGGACCGCCACCTGCGGCTCGGTCACCGGGCCACACACACACACACACTTTGTAGAAATGCATACTCTACGTCTTGCTGGTGTGGCTTTAGTTCATACACACACTTTCAGAAATATGCATGCACAGATGCCCAGGTGGTGTATTTTTACGCGAAAGTTCAGCGTAACCTAGCAACGACGCCACGTGTGGTCCTATGAAGAATCATTGCTTTTCATTTTGTTAAAGTAAATGAAAGCGATCGCATGTGTCTTAGCGTTCATAGGTGTGTTACCAAGGAAACTGTTCCCCTGCTTGCGCTCATCTTTTACACTTTATTGATGCGAAAGTAGACATCTGTAACCCACTACTACCGACTACGCAGTCTGATAGTTTATATATCAATGATGAAATCTTAACATTGCAACACATGCCAATACGGCCGGGTTAGCTTACTAAAGTGCAATTTTAAATTTTGCGCGAAATATCCTGCGGAAAACGTCTCGGTATGATGACGCCTGCGCGTGACGTCACGGATTGTAGAGGACATTTTGGGACAGCATGGTGGCCAGCTATTTGGTCGTCTGTTTTCATCGCAAAATTCCACAGTATTCTGGACATCTGTGTTGGTGAATCTTTTGCAATTTGTTCAATGAACAATGGAGACAGCAAAGAAGAAAGTTGTAGGTGGGAAGCGGTGTATCGCGGCTGACTGCAGCAACAACACAAACACAGCCGGTATTTCATTGTTTACATTCCCGGAAGATGACAGTCAAGCTTTACCATTGGCCTGTGGAGAACTGGGACAACAGAGACTCTTACCAGGAGGACTTTGAGTTGGATACGCAGACACGGTACCGTGAGTACGCATGCAGCTGCGGCTTCCAAACATTTGATCGCTTGCCCGTACGTGCGTGCCGCTATGTGCAAGTCACGTACGTAACTTTGGGGAAATATATGTGCTGTATGAACTTTGGGGAGGTGAACGGTACTTTGGGCTGGGGGATTGTGTGTGTTGTGCAAGTGTTTGAGTTGTATTGTTATGCGGGATTAATTTGTGGCAAAGTAAATATAAGCCTGGTTGTGTTGTGGCTAATAGAGTATATATATATATATATATGTTTTGTGTTTATTTACTGTTTTAGTCATTCCCAGCTGAATATCAGGTCCCACCCGCCTCTCACAGCATCTTCCCTATCTGAATCGCTCCCACTACCCTCTAGTCCTTCACTCTCACTTTCCTCATCCACAAATTTTTCATCCTCGCTCAAGTTAATGGGGAAATCGTCGCTTTCTCGGTCCGAATCGCTCTCGCTGCTGGTGGCCATGATTGTAAACAATGTGCAGATGTGAGGAGCTCCACAACCTGTGACGTCACGCTACTCGTCTGCTACTTCCGGTACAGGCAAGGCTTTTTTATCAGCGACCAAAAGTTGCGAACTTTATCGTCGATGTTCTCTACTAAATCCTTTCAGCAAAAATATGGCAGTATCGCGAAATGATCAAGTATGACACATAGAATAGACCTGCTATCCCCGTTTAAATAAGAAAATCGCATTTCAGTAGGCCTTTAATATACATCTGGGAGATGGCATGTGCTGGTCAGTCGCTTATCCCAATGGTTGTGAAAACCAAGTCAGCAAACCCTCCCCTGCCCCGCCCCTCATCCTGTCAAGCAGGGAACATTGGACCCCCAAGTGTCGTCCGCCTATTTTACTGCCGGGACATTTTCATTAGTGGCTCCGATGGCAGGTGCGTGTCGTGATGGGCGTCACATTTGATTAGCGCCGTGCGAGAGGCTGACCTGTGGAGAGAAAAGGTTAGCTATGCTTGTCAAAAGGTATTACCGCAGAGGGCCCTCGTCATAGCTGGTCTAGGTAACAGCGTGAGGAGATGAAATAGGGGGGAAAAAACAATAAGGGTGCGCATGTAAGCATTGCAATGTTTTGTTTTTTTTCCCCTATGAATGTATTCCTTTGTTTCAATGTTGGTTTCCAATTTTCTTTATTCTAACAACAAAACATACAATTGTGCAGCCCAATTAAAGATGGGCACTTTTCACATTTAAACCGTTACAGTATTAATTCCTGCTACCTGGGAATCAATATCAATACTCAACTCAATCTTTTGTACTTTTGTATGTTCATATTAGGCTGACCATATTCTGAAATCCCAAAAAAAGGACACATATATGCGTGCCAAGGCGAAAATTTGCCAATGATACTTGAACTTGCTTTATAAATAATATATTTATTTAAATAAAGCATTTTTTCTCCTCTGTTGACAGCAGTGTTGGCGCAAGGAATTTTCCCCTGGACCCCATCAAGTCATAAACATTGGGGTCCCACAGTAAATTTTTGGGGTCCCACTTTTTTGTAAGTGTTTTGAAAACAAATGATAAACATATGCATTGTCCTGTTTAGGGATGTCCGATAATGGCTCTATGCCGATATCCGATATTCCGATATTGTCCAACTCTTTAATTACCGATACCGATATCAACCGATACCGATATCAACCGATATATGCAGTCGTGGAATTAACACATTATTACGCCTAATTTGGAAAACCAGGTATGGTGAAGATAAGGTACTTTAAAAAAAAAAAAAAAAAAAAAAATAAGATAAATAAATGAAAAACATTTTCTTGAATAAAAAAGAAAGTAAAACAATATAAAAACAGTTACATAGAAACTAGTAATTAATGAAAATTAGTAAAATTAACTGTTAAAGGTTAGTACTAGGGGCTTCACAGTGGCAGAGGGGTTAGTGCATCTGCCTCACAATACGAAGGTCCTGAGTAGTCTTGGGTTCAATCCCGGGCTCGGGATCTTTCTGTGTGGAGTTTGCATGTTCTCCCCGTGACTGACCTCCAAAGACATGCACTAAATTGGCCCTAGTGTGTGGATGTGAGTGTGAATGTTGTCTGTCTATCTGTGTTGGCCCTGCGATGAGGTGGCGACTTGTCCAGGGTGTACACCGCCTTCCGCCCGATTGTAGCTGAGATAGGCTCCAGCGCCCCCCGCGACCCCAAAGGGAATAAGCGGTAGAAAATGGATGGATGGAGGTTAGTACTATTAGTGGACCAGCAGCACGCACAATCATGTGTGCTTACGGACTGTATCCCTTGCAGACTGTATTGATGTATATTGATATATAATGTAGGAACCAGAATATTATTAACAGAAATAAACAACCCTTTTGTGTGAATGAGTGTAAATGGGGGAGGAAAGTTGTTTGGGTTGCTGCACTAATTGTAAGTGTATCTTGTGTTTTTTATGTTGATTTAATTTAAAAAAATAAAAATAAAAATAAAAAAAATAAAAAAACGATCCCGATAATAAAAAAACGATACCGATACCGATCATTTTAACGCATCTCTATTTTTATTCCATTGAAATGTATTCAAAAGCAAGATATGTTTTTACAAGAATTGCCGTGTGTGGTCATAGTAGTTCTATACAACATGCTCAAATATTTACATTATACATAAGATGTGTGATTGTAAATAATGTTAACGAGATTAATCCTTAATAAAATTCCCTTCAAGCAAAAAGTACCTTTTTAATAAAAAAAAAGCCTTTTACCCAAAAATGCAATACTCATTGAAAAACAACCCAAAAATGGTTCATAGTTTTGAAAACCCAGAAATTGAGTTAAAATAAAACCTATACAACCCAAAAAATGGATTGCTCTTCAGAAAAAAAACTCCAAAATTTAACCCAACACTCGCAACTTATAAATTGGGTTATCAGAATAACCCAGCATTGTTTAGTGTGTACAAGCCTAGATTCGAAGATGTCTGAAATAAATCATTCATTCAGTGACAAATACGGTATCTGTTAAGTGCCACTCTTCTACTCCAAAAGGACTCACGGACAACTCATGATTTCCAAATGATCAACTTTTTATTTTCCAACTTGAAGCATTGTTGGTTTAATTTCAGTTGACCTTCAATTAATCATCAGGTTGTAAACCGACCATTGGTGTGTTTGGAGAAACTTGTAGAGTAGATCTTGCGGTTGTGGCTGTTTCTTCCTTGCATGCAGCTTGTTTGGTGAATGAATCTGATTGAAGCTCCATTCCTTTTCAGGTGCCTTCAATCATTTTCCCTTGGCATTCTGGGAATTGTAGTTCTAAATGGTTTTGACCATGTAGTTTTCCACCCTGTAGGGCATGGATTGACTCTTGACTGACACTTCTCAGTTTTTAACTCCACAGTATCAGCTCCAAGACTTATTTGCTTTGACCCCTGTAACTGAAAGCAAAGATGATTCTTTGTTCAGATATTGCTGAGCATCGTGTTTTTCAACCTTTTCTGAGCCAAGGCACATTTTATTAATTTAAAAAATCCCGAGGCACATCACCAGCAGAAAACATTAAAAAATGAAACTCAGCAGCTGATATTGACAGTAAAAAGTCGTTCTCGCAATTGTTGGATATTAATTCAAACCATAACCAACCATGCATCACTATAGCTCTTGTCTCAAAGTAGGTGTACTGTCATGACCTGTCACATCACGACGTGACTTATTTGGAGTTCTTTGGTGTTTTCCTGTGTGTCGTGTTTTAGTTCTTGTCTTGCACTCCTAATTTGGTGTTGATTGTCATGGCATGTACCGTCGTCTGCGCCACTCGCTGTAAGTCTTTGCTGTCGTCCAGCATTCTGTTTTTCTTTACTTTGCAGCCAATTCAGTTTTAGCTTCGTTCTGCATAGCCATACCTAAGCTTCAATACCTTTTCTTAGTGGCACTCGCCTTTTGTTTATTGTTGGTTTAAGCGTTAGATACCTTTTTACCTGCAAACCATCGTCGCCGTTCCCGACATCTACAAAGCAATTAGCTACCTGCTGCCACCTACTGATATGGAAGAGTATTACACTTTTACTCTGCCGAGCTTTTGACAGCACAGACACTCAACAACGGCACATTTGCGGATTATAATAACTGGTTTGCAAAAAATATTTTTAACCCAATTCGGTGAAATTACATAATCTCCCACGGCACACCAAACAATAAACACTGGCTTAGCATATACTGATTGGTTTGGGCGGCATGGCTCAGATGGTAAAGCGGCCGACCGGAAACTTGAGGTTTCCTGGTTCAAATCCAGCTAACGCCATCCTCGTCACTGCTGTTTTGTCCTTGGGCAAGACACTTTGCCCACCTTGTGTCACTCACACTGGTTAAAATGTAACTTCAATGTAGAAACCGGGTTTGTCAACGTAAAGCGCTTTGAGTCACGAGAGAAAAGGCGCTGAATGAATATAATTATCTTCACTTCACTTTAAAATTAGTAGACTAAATGTATCAAAATGGTCCCCTGCGTTCTCAGTAGACACCCCATCCTGGTTTTTTTTAATCAGTCTAAAAATTGATTGACTGATTTGATTTGGAGTTTCCCGACCAATTAACTGAGAGGCAGTTATAGCGTTCAGTGATCCTAATGGAAGAATATAAGAAGCTACACCTCTTTTATATTTGCAGTTACAGCCTTTGTTCTCTTGCACATGGACGCTCCACTGAACTGACAATTCCCCAGGATAGCACCAGGAATCTAAACGCTGACCCCGCGTGCTTTGATGTTTGCTTACCTCCAGCATCCAAACCGCCTGCCCTAACTTCTTCAAGACGTGTCAAAGCAGCCAGTTAAAGCGCACACCTTCCAATTTAGTCTGCCCTCACACTGGCAAAAACGCCCACAATACTTGACGTCTTGTACGCGTTCAGCTCGCTTTCCTACGCGAGACGGTTTTGGTTCTTTGATCTCGTTCTTGACAGCTCTTGCTTCTCTCAACCACGACACCCTGATGGATAGTGATAGTGCTACCATAGAAACATGAAACCGGGGCCTATAATTGTAAAAAAAAAATGCAACAAGTTCACTGCAAAAAGTCAGTGTTCAAAAACAAGAACAAAAAATACAAAAATGAGGGGTATTATACTTGAACTAAGCAGAATTATCTGCCAATAGAACAAGAAAAGTTGGCTTGTCTAGGCTTTCCAAAACAAGTAAAATTAGCTAACCCCAATGAACCCAAAAATACCTTAAAATAAGTATATTCTCAATAATAACAACTGTACTACTATATGAGAACATATTTTCTATTGTTTCATTGAAAATAAAACAGCAAAGTCCATTTGGCTGTCATCTGTTTTAATTATGAGACACAATTGTGTCAAAGTCATGATTTCTTTTTTTACATGCTTAAAATAGGAAATTATTACTTTTAAAAAGTAGTTTTATACTTGTGAGTGTTGACGACACAGCTTTGCATCAGTTGATATTCTAGTTTCAAGCATGTTTTACTCAATATAAGTCATCAAATCTCAGCAACAAGCTGTAATATCTTACTGAGATCATTTAGGACCAAAACACTTAAAACAAGTAAAACACTCTAACATAAAATCTGCTTAGTGAGAAGAATTATCTTATCAGACAGAAAATAAGCAAATATCACCCTTATTTGAGATATTTAATCTTACTTAGATTTCAGTTTTTGCAGTGTTGCGTAATCCTGACATTTTCAGAAATTGTCCAAAATAAGTCCTTTGACAAGTGCTTTTGTAGTTTTTATTCAAATTCATACACAGTCGTGGTCATAAGTTTACATACACTTGTAAAGAACATAATGTCATGGCTGTCTTGAGTTTCCAATCATTTGTACAACTCTTATTTTTTTTGTGATAGAGTGATTAGAGCACATACTTGTTGGTCACAAAAAACATTCTTGAAGTTTGGTTCTTTTATGAATTTATTATGGGTCTACTGAAAAAGTGACCAAATCTGCTGGGTCAAAAGTATACATACAGCAATGTTAATATTTGGTTACATGTCCCTTGGCAAGTTTCACTGCAATAAGGCGCTTTTGGTAGCCATCCACAAGCTTCTGGTTGAATTTTTGACCACTCCTCTTGACAAAATTGGTGCAGTTCAGCTAAATGTGTTGGTTTTCTGACATGGACTTGTTTCTTTAGCATTGTCCACATGTTTAAGTCAGGACTTTAGGAAGGCCATTCTAAAACCTTAATTCTAGCCTGATTTAGCCATTCCTTTAGAATAGAATAGAATGGACTTTATTGTCATTATATTTGCATATATAGAGATTAAGGACTCCAACTGGGAACAAATATGGGATAAAAATAAATAAATAATAGTCAAATAAATGACACAACAGGCAATAAAGAAAAAAACTAACAATTGAAATAAACAGACAACTATCCAATAAGAATAATAAGCAATCCTGTACAATATACAAAACACTATAGAAATACAAAATACTGTACAATATACAGAACAAGACAAGAGTACCGGAGTAATAAATAACAATCAGTGTCGGACGTATTGCACTCAAAGGGTAATATTGCACAGTAGGGTATTAGGGTAGGATATTGTATAAGGCTGAATTATTATTATAAGTTAGAGTTCAAGATGGTGACAGCTCTGGGAAAGAAGCTGTCTCTGAGCCTGTTTGTTCTGGCTCTGATGCACCTGTAGCGCCTGCCCAATGGTAGCAGGTCGAACAGGTGGAAGCCAGGGTGTGTCAGGCTTGTCCCTGACAGTTTGACTGTGTTTTAGTTTTTCCTCTGCGTTTGGGTTAGTTTTCTGTCAGCGCTTTTATTTCGTCTTCATTTCCTGATTGTCTCCCTGAGTGCTGCTTCCCCTCAGCTGTGGCCACACCTGGTGTCAATCAGCCAGCTGCTATTTAAACCTGCCTTCCCCTCCAGTCAGTGCTGGATTATTGTCGTTGTCGATGTCACTACTACCTGTCATAATACTTGTCGTTGTAGCTCTGTCTACTTTTGTTCACTCTGCTCATGTCATAGTTCCTTCGTGTCACAGTAAGTGTTTTTGTTTCTTGTCGACAGTTAGCCTTTGTGCTATTTTAGTTCATAGCCAAGTTTGTTCCCCGCCTTGTGCGCGCCTTTTGTTTGTACCCTTTTGTTTGTTTTTTTTACTATAGTGTTAAATTAAATCATGTTTTCTCGCTCAATGCCTGCCGTCATCTCTGCATCTTGGGGTTCGTCACCAACAAACTCTGACAGGGTGTGTGCTATCCTTGGTAATGATTTTTTTCTCTGTTGAGGCAGCGGGAGTTGTGTAAATCCTTCAGGGAGGGGAGGGGGCAGCCGATGATTTTTTGTGCAGACTTTATGACCCTTTTGACATGGTAAGGGGAGGGGAGCAGTGAGCAACAGCGGTGGCCACGCTCGGGAATCATAACCCTTGTTACATTAAATGAGTTCAAAGCTCCTCTGAAAGGATTGCAGTCTACCTTGTCTGTATGCACATGTGCTATGTGAGCAAGTTTTAATGTTGTAAATTTGATGTTTTATGTGTTTACTGTTTTTAATGTAACCTTGCTGCTGCCCTCTTGGCCAGGTCTCCCTTGGAAAAGATATCTTTGATCTCAACGAGGTTTTTACCTGGTTAAATAAAGGCTAAACAAAAGTAGACATTTTGGTGATTTAGCCACTATACATCCTTTCATCCTTCTTTTTGTCTTCAATCATTATTACAATAATTGTTGGTATTGTCAGCCACGGGAGCTCCAACTTAATGACATAATTACAGTGTTGCTTCATTTGTAGAGCAAACATGCACGCTCAGTCTAAATGGCAGCCCCTAATTAAGGGACGTGGGACGGACTAATGGGCTGGGTTCAAAACGGGCGACATGCGATGAAATACGTCGGCAATGACTTAGCAACACCGTTGCCGGCAGCAAAAAGCAGCAACACAGAGATTTGTATCGATTAGCTGTGCTTTGAAGGAAGTCCGAAGTAATTCTCAAGTGATGCCACTTCACATGTCTATCTTCGTAATATGGAGACATCCGCCTGGCTGGTGGTTGGAAAAGGTGTCTCTCACTTCATGGCAGTAATTGAAGGTTATGTTTTTGTGTTGATGGTCACACACACACACACACACACACACACACACACACACACACGTACACGTATTGGTTACAGTGTTTCCCACAGGACAGGCATCTATTTGTGGTGGTGTGGTCGGCGGGCGGGCGGGGGGGGGCGGGGGGCGGCGGCAGCGGCGATGACCAAGAAGAACGCGGAGTTGGAATATAATTACAACATTTTATGTACATATTTATATACAGATTTGAACAATTAGTGATTCACTGAAATATATTTATTAATTGTGGTTCTTACAAAAAATATATCTTATAAAATATAAAAGCTAAAATGTCTCTTAAAGCTCTGCCCCTTTAATTAGTGAATACTAAATAATTTAACTTTAGCCTACTACTACAACCATATTATTTACCAGCAACATGAAGTGAAACAGAGGCAGAGGTGTCCTGCCACAGTCAGTCAACCTCCTCCTCCTCCTCCTCCTGCTGCTGCTGAACTGGTCGCACCTGTGGTCCGGACTGTAGGCCTACCTCCTCTCCAAGTCGAGCCCTTTTCGGCCGTTGAAAATATTTTTCTATACTCATCTGTGTGAAGGAGTGAACATCCAACATTAGAATTTATTACTAACGAGCAGAAGCGCTCTATGTACAGTGCCGTCTAACCTTAAGCGGCAGCAGCTCAACACATGCAGGGTTCAACATTAAGGTTTTTTTCTACTTGCCTGACTTCTGAAATCTACTTGCCCCAATATTTGTACTTGTCCTGCCTAGGTTTTTTTCTGGCTGTGTAGTGCTCATGGCTTATATCTTAATAGAATCCTTCCCGTTGACTATTTACAACACTACACAGTATTTATTATTATTATTATTATTATTATCTATAATTGCATTTAAATGGCATTGCATACATGTAAAATAAAATGCTATTTCACATTATTTGACCAGTAGCAGTTACACTCATCTGAACAGGTCAGCCACCTGTTTAAAGCCCAATCACAGTTGAAATCTTGAAATGAATGGTCTTTAATGGCCAAAACATTAACCTGGACAACATTTTAACAGCTGGTTGGCTCAGATTTTATTATTTTCATTGCATTCACATGCTGCAGTGGACAGTGGACAATTTAGCTTCAGTCCATGTGTGTTTATTGACAACATGGTTATAACCTGGACACGTTAGCTCGTCGGTATTGTAACACGTGACTGTTACTACGAGCGTCTGCCCCGGGCCACGAGTCAAACAGCGGCGGTGTTAATGAAGCAGCGTCAGGCTGCTCACCGTCAGTGAAACGCTCGGTGAAATCACGGATTAACGTTAAATATATGACGAGCCGCGAGCGATGCAGCTATAACCTATCTACTAGTGATGGGTTGATGAGGCCTCATGAAGCGTTTTGACACATTGCAAAACTGTATTGATACTGTGTCGATACTGTGTCACTAAATAATGACATCTGCTGTACATTAAAAATCCCTACAGGCAACCTATGGACCGACTCAACTGATTTTATGACCTAGTACAGTGGTTCTCAAATGGGGGTACACGAACCCCTGGGGGTACTTGAAGGTATGCCAAGGGGTACGTGAGATTTTTTTTAAATATTCTAAAAATAGTAACAATTCAAAAATCCTTTATATATTTATTGAATAATACTTCAACAAAATATGAATGTAAGTTCATAAACTCAGTGGAGCACAAGCTCAGGTTTGTCACTAAAATGTCTGTCAAAAAGAACTGTGAAAAGAAATGTAACTATGCAATATTCAGTGTTGACAGCTAGATTGTTTGTGGACATGTTCCATAAATATTGATGTTAAAGATTTTTTTTTTTTGTGAAGAAATGTTTAGAATTAAGTTCATGAATCCAGATGGAGCTCTAATACAATCCCCAAAGAGGGCACTTTAAGTTGATTATTACTTCTAGGTGTAGAAATCTTTATTTATAATTGAATCACTTGTTTATTTTTCAACAAGTTTTTAGTTATTTTTATATCTTTTTTTTCCCAAATAGTTCAAGAAAGACCACTACAAATGAGCAATATTTTGCACTGTTATACAATTTAATAAATCAGAAACTGATGACATAGTGCTGTATTTTACTTCTTTATCTTTTTTTTTTCAACCAAAAATGCTTTGCTCTGATTAGGGGGTACTTGAATTAAAAAAAAAATCACAGGGGGTACATTGCTGAAAAAAGGTTGAGAACCACTGACCTAGTATATACAATAATATAAACCAAGTCATTGTATTTCATTTAGGATTATTTCATAACTTCATTTAAATAAAAATATATTTTTTGTCTTTTTTAGATACGGTCAAATAATGTGAACATGTATCATAACATGGAAATCTAAGAGAACGTGTTGTGAATGAGGATGCTTGTAGACCTGGAAATTATTATTTATTTATTTTTACACATTTTTATAAAAAAAAAAAACAGTTTTTCCAACGTATTCAATTTTAGACGCTTCCTCTTCTTAGTTATTTCTCCGGCTGTAGAAAAGAGCCGCTCACAGGGCACAGAGGAGGCGTCAGTGCGACACAGTTCGCGTATCGGTCACGTGACCAAAACAGCTCATGATCGGTCACGTGACTTTCTAAAAGCGGTACGCGCACAGACACAGGGTTTCGCTCTATGAGCTCGACGCATGCGCCGATGCATCGGTGTTGCCGGACCCGTCACTACTATCTACCTATAACACCTGTAAAAATGAAGCAATGCTACCACGCTAGCAAGCGTGGCTATGAGCCACCAAGCTGCTAACTGTCGCCAAAAGGCACCATTTAAGTTTTTTTCCCAATGGCATCCTGGATCAAGGCTTTCAGCAGCTTTTGGACGTTTGAGGTAGAAACGTAGGAAGCGCCATCATTATGAAAAGTAGCCGGCGAGTATTTTGATTCCGTCCGTCCCTCTTCTTCTTCTTCTTCTTCTTCTTCTTCTGGCCCACCAGGTGAATTAAGTGCTATTGCATAGTGCATAGTAGGCTACCGCCACCTACTGCACCTGAGGTGTAACTACAAGCAACATTCACAGACAGTCCCATTGCTTTTATGAGCGGTCGACCGAGTCAAAAGCCGAAAAATCCATTTGTGGCGGACGTAATTCTTTCGTGGCGGGCCGCCACAAATAAATGAATGTGTGGGAAACACTGGGTTACCTTCTTGAGACGTCTGAAAAATGCCTGCCTTTTTAGGACCACCCTTTCTAGATCTATAAAGATTTGTATTTACAACATTAATAATATATACATACTATGCAAATATAAAAAAGCTTGTTGTAAAAGATGAGTTGGAATTTCCCAAGAAAAAGGTCACAATTTCACAAGAAACACTTAGAATTTTGGCAGTATTATAATAAAAAGTCGTCATTTTACTCAATGCAAGTCAAATGTTTCCAAGAAAAACTGAACATTTGTGCGATATGATAAAAGTTGGAATTTTACTCACTAACAGTCGCAATTTTACAAGAAAAGCTTAACATGTTGGCAATTTTATGAAAAGAGTCGTAATTTTACTCGACAAAAGTCACAGTTTTATAAGAAAACTTTTATTATAATATAATACTAATCGGAATTTTACTTGGCTAAATTATGACAAAAGTCAGAATTTTACTCAAAAATGTCACTATTTTACAAGAACAACAAAACAAAGGGCAATATTGCGATAAAAGTCAGAATTTGATATGACAAATTTCACCATTTTGCATTAAAAAGTCATTATTTTACATTAAAAAAGTCATAATTTTACGAGAAAATATAGCAAATATTACAGAAACAGAAAGAATATGAGAAATTATTCCCAATTTTATAAGAAAGATGTAGACACATTGTGAGAAAAAGACTGTTTTTTGTTAATTTATTTTTTGTTAATTTTTTTGTTTGTAATCTTCATGATTTATTTCAAGTTATTGAAGTATGTCTCTATTTACATATTTTTTTTATTTTTTTTTAAATTAATTTTGGCCAAAGGGGGCACATTTCAATTTCTTACACACACTTGTTATTACATATGTAGGCCAGAGGGGGAGCACTTCAAATTTGGTTAGGTTTGGTTGTTACCATCAGTCATCAACAATTGAGAACAGAGAAATGGATATTGGAACAGTGTAGGTCTGACTTGGTAGGATATGGACAGCAAGTAGTGGGGAGAGAGAGAGAGAGAGAGAGAGAGAGAGAGAGAGAGAGAGAGAGAGAGAGAGAGAGAGAGAGAGAGAGAGAGAGAGAGAGAGAGAGAGAGAGAGAGAGAGAGAGAGAGAGAGAGAGAGAGAGAGAGAGAGAGAGAGAGAGAGAGAGAGAGAGAGAGAGAGAGAGAGAGAGAGAGAGAGAGAGAGAGAGAGAGAGAGAGAGAGATCAGAAGGCATAAGAAAAAGTATCTGCATTTGATTGTTTACATTTGATTATTAACAATCCGGGGAGGTGGGATGTGAAAGGGGGAGGGTGTTAGTTTAAGGTTGTAGCTGCCTGGAGGTGAACTTTTATTGCGGTTTTGAAGGAGGATAGAGATGCCCTTTCTTTTATACCTGTTGGGAGTGCATTCCATATTGATGTGGCATAGAAAGAGAATGAGTTAAGACCTTTGTTAGATCGGAATCTGGGTTTAACGTGGTTAGTGGAGCTCCCCCTGGTGTTGTGGTTATGGCGGTCATTTACGTTAAGGAAGTAGTTTGACATGTACTTCGGTGTCAGGGAGGTGTTGCGGATTTTATAGACTAGGCTCAGTGCAAGTTGTTTTACTCTGTCCTCCACCCTGAGCCAGCCCACTTTGGAGAAGTGGGTAGGAGTGAGGTGGGATCTGGGGTGGAGGTCTAGAAGTAAACGAGTCACGGACCACTGAATGGCCCCTGTGCCGCACTTTGGGCAACCCAGCTGTAGAAGCTAACTGTTAATGGCCACTAAAGTCTTAGTACCGTAGTGTATTTGTTCATCCAATGGTCACATATGGGACGCGGGTTGTCTTACGTCAGCACCGGAAGTCGTAAAATCGGCCGGCGGGTTTTTTCCGTGGATGAATAGGGAAGTCCTTCTTTAGCTGCCGTCTTGTTTTATCATATATTGCTGCCTTTGCACCTGTCAATGTTTACTTTTGTATGCACATCCTGACTTTGGAGCAATGTTCACGGACTCTAGTATTTTGGCTCTCTATTAGATGCAATGGTTTTTCCGTATAGGGACCATGATTTGGGTCCTAACTTGTTCACCGGTCCTCATATGGGAGGTACGTTTCCTTGTTGATGTCTCAAGACGGGTAGAAATGCAAGAACACATACACACACACACTTGTGAGTGGAATTTTGGCGACACTTTGCATATTTGACAAACTGACACAGAGGAGTTCATGAATCAGCCTTCGCTCCCGGCAGAGAGAGCCACATTAAATCAGCAGAGGGGTTTTATTCGTTTCTAAGGTTGTCCTTCCTCACACACTTACACACACACACGTGGAAAAAAAGAGTTAAAAGTGTAGGCTATGTACTGCCCTAATGAACCTCCCTGTTGCTCGGCCACGGTCAATACCGCCTGCAGTTCAGTGCATTCCAACATGCGATGCAGCAACTGTTTAACGAAGGCTCCCAGGCTGTTTATGCTTATGAAACCTGAAATTGTACTGTATGCCGTCTCACTTTTTCCACCTTGAAAGTTCCCTTCAGAATGTGATGTGGGCTGAGGAGCAGTTTTTGTGGATGTTCCCTGTCTGCCTGTCAGTCTCAATGCATTCTCCCTGCTTGTCAGCGTTCAGCCAAAGAACACCGAGGCTTGTGAAGGAAGATGAAGTACAGTCTATCATTTTTCCTCCGGGCTTTTCATTTCCCGGCTTTAGTAACCGCTAACTCTCAACATACTTACATGTGTGCTGCTCGGCTCCAAACACCTCCCTTATAATGTCTGTGTCCCTGCAGTGATCAGAGGTACCAGGGGGTGCGGCGGGAATACCAGCCGGCCCGAGCTGCTCCGGCCTACGATGAACTGGACACGGCACGGCGTGGAGCCTCGGAGCACGACCCACACAGGGTGAGTGTGTTATAGGGATGTACGGTATAGGGGCGGTATAGCTCGGTCGGTAGAGTGGCCGTGCCAGCAACTTCAAGGTTCCAGGTTCGATCCCCGCTTCCGCCATCCTAGTCACTGCCGTTGTGTCTTTGGGCAAGACACTTTACCCACCTGCTCCCATTGTCACCCACACTGGTTTAAATGTAAGTTAGATATTGGGTTTCACTATGTAAAAGAGAGACTAGAGAAAAAGCGCTATACTACTACGGTTTTCCCGTAATTAGTACGGTTTTCATCAACCTATTCCGGGTTACGGTTGCAGTGATAAAAAATAATTTTTTTCATTAATTAAAAAAAAAAAAAATTTTTTAAGTTTTATTCACGAAATCGCGTAACAACAATGACAATCGACACTGCTTCCCGTAACTTCCTATCGAGCCATTCCGAATGTCATGCGCGAGGCTATTTATAACACCGCTGCCAAGCACGAGGCACCAGTTGCCATTGTTTCCAAACGAGCGAACGATCATGGAATCCGCCGGAGAAAAATCGCAAACGAGTCTTAAGCCGAAAAGAAAACTGCAGTCATTCCGTGAAGAATATTCAAAAGCCTATCCGGGAATAATTATCCGTTCCAAAAAGGGTGAAAACTACGCGAATTGCACCTTGTGCAGACAAGATTTTTCGATCGGACACGGAGGAATTAGCGATGTAAAAGACCACGTTGGGACAAAAAAACACAAGTCTAATGCCGTTGCTAGCGATACAAGTGGAAAACTTTCAACGTTTTTCGTCGCCCAAACAGATTCTTTGGATGTGATAAATGCCGAAGTTTTATTTACGGAGGCAATAATTGAGCATGGACTTCCAATCGCACTGGCTGATCACATGGGACAGTTATTTCGGAAAATGTTTCCCGACTAGAAAATCGCCAAAAAATATGGATGTGGTCGAACCAAAACATCAAACATTATTCAGTGTCTTGGAACAGAATCCTCAAAAAGTATCGCCGATGTCATGAAGACTGAACCATTTAGCATGTCGACTGACGGCAGCACCGATTATGACGATGTAAAACTGTACCCCATTTGTGTTCGATATTTCGATGACGACATTGGAAAAGTATTGTCAGTACTTCTACTTCTACTAACAAATTGAAGTCTTGTGAAAGGTTGACAGGATAACTGGCATTAACTGTCAAAATAATTTCAAACTATTGAAGTTAGCTTACAGAATAAACATGTCAATCAACCCATATGATTTTTGCTGTAATATTTTTGTTTTGAAAAGTCACTGTGACTGATAGAAAAGTGATGGATTTAGCAACATTTTAACCTGTCTGAATGCTAATAATCATTTTGCGTCGGGCCTGAACGCCCCCCCCAGGACTTTGTCCTGGACCTACCGGGGCCTGTGGCCCCTGGACCCTGGCTACTAGGTTTTTCTGATTTCAAAAGTTGGCAGGTATGGTATAGTACCGCGATACTAATGAATCATATTCGGTACTATACTGCTTCTAAAAAGTACCAGTCCACCGTGGCCCCGTTGTCGTCACGTCGTGTCATTGCTGGTTTACGAGCAGAGGAGCATGTTCGGCAGCGCACAATCACAGAGTACTTTACAAGCAGACACGATGTGTAGACAGAAAAGGGAGAACGGACGCATTTTGGCTTAAAAACTGACGATAAAGGTGAAGTTATAACACTGAAACGCCCTCAGGAAGAGGTGCTTTAAGCCAGTGTTTTTCAACCTTTTTTGAGCCAAGGCACATTTTTTGCGTTGAAAAAATCCGGAGGCACACCACCAGCAGAAATCATAAACTCAGTTGACAGTAAAAAGTTGTTGTCGCAATTGTTGGATATGAATTTAAAGCATAACCAAGCATGCATCACTATAGCTCTTGTCTCAAAGTAGGTGTACTGTCCCCACCTGTCACATCACCCCCTGACTTATTTGGACTTTTTTGCTGTTTTCCTGTGTGTAGTGTTTTAGTTCTTGTCTTGCGCTCCTATTTTGGTGGCTTTTTCTCTTTTTTTGGTATTTTCCTGTAGCAGTTTCATGTCTTATATTTCCCGCATCTACTTTGTTTTAGCAATCAAGAATATTTCAGTTGTTTTTATCCTTCTTTGTGGGGACATTGTTGATAGTCATGTCATGTTCGGATGTACATTGTGGACGCCGTCTTTGCTCCACAGTAAGTCTTTGCTGTCGTCCAGCATTCTGTTTTTGTTTACTTTGTAGCCAGTTCAGTTTTACTTTCGTTCTGCATAGCCTTCCCTAAGCTTCAATGGCTTTTCTTAGCGGCACTCACCTTTTGTTTATTTTTGGTTTAAGCATAAGACACCTTTGTACCTGCCTTTACAAAGCAATTAGCTACCGGCTGCCACCTACTGATATGGAAGAGTATTACACGGCTACTCTGCCGAGCTCTGGACAGCACCGACACTCAACAACAACACATCATTTGCAGACTATAATTACTGGTTTGCAAAAAATGTTTTTAACCCAAATATGTGAATTTAGATATTCTCCCACGGCACACCAGACTGTATCTCACGTGGTTGAAAAACACTGCTTTAAGCGACTACAGTCCATTCGCAGTCTGCAGTGTTTTAGCTACTTCTAAATCACTAATCCTCGCCTCCATGGCGACAAATAAAGTAAGTTTCTTACAAGTATCATCCCTGCAGGACGAGGAATAGCTAAACATGCTTCATTACACACCGTAGCTCACCGGCATCAAAATGTAAAAAAAAAAAGCCATTGGTGGATCTACACCTAACATCCACTGTAATGATACCAAGTACAGTAGCGTATCTAGTTGTTACTACTATGATTATGTCGATATTTTTTGGGCATCACAACATCTTCTTTCGTTTTTTTAAAAATGTATATTATGTTTATAAACTCAGGAAATATGTCCCTGGACACATGAGGACTTTGAATATGACCAATGTATGATCCTGTAACTACTTGGTATCGGATTGATACCCAAATTTGTGGTATCATCCAAAACTAATATAAAGTATCAAACAACAGAAGAATAAGTGATTATTACATTTTAACAGAATTGTAGATAGAACATGTTAAAAGATAAAGTAAGCAGATATTAACAGTAAATGAACAAGTAGATTAATAATCATTTTCTACCACTTGTCCTTAATAATGTTGACAAAATAGTAGAATGATAAATGACACAATATGTTACTGCATATGTCAACAGCTAAATTAGGAGCCTTTGTTTGTTTACTTACTAATAAAAGACAAGTTGTCTTGTATGTTCACTATTTTATTTAAGGACTTAACAGCAATAAGAAACATATGTTTAATGTACCCTAAGATTTTTTGTTAAAATAAAGCCAATAATGCATTTTTTGGTAGTCCCCTTTATTTAGAAAAGTATCGAAATAATTTTAAAACCGGTACGAAAATATTGGTATCGTTACAACTCTAGTTGCAATATTTGAGTCATATTCTCCATTATCCATACTACTTTTGTAATGTCTAGCCGCAGATTCCGAGTAGGAAGTCCATGTTTATACCAGTGTCTTGTGATGGCTTTCCTGAAAGCTGGAGAAAGCACCTTAAACAAATAATTATCTTCTGTCTTTACCACCGACACTACTTGTGCTATATACCTGGTCACGCATGTCATTGGAGTGTCACGTCCCAGCACTGTAGACATAACTGAGCCTACTTCTTCTCAAAATATATGGATTCCAGCAAACTTAAAAAATCATGTGTATGATGTGAATTTAAAGAGCCACATTGTCTCCAACATGTCTGAGGTGTTCGTAATCTTTAATACTTTGAACCCTAGTGTAATAACTTCTTACACCAATCAGAGGCTTAAAGGGTAACATTATCACAATTTCAGAAGGGTTAAAACCATTAAAAATCAGTTCCCAGTGGCTTATTTTATTTTTAGAAGTTTTTTTCAAAATTTTACCCATCACGCAATATCCCTAAAAAAAGCTTCAATGTGCCTGATTTTAACCATCGTTATAAACACCCGTCCATTTTCCTGTGACGTCACACAGTGATGCCAACACAAACAAACATGGCGGAAATAACAGCAAGGTATAGCGACATTAGCTCGGATTCAGACTCGGATTTCAGCGGCTTAACACTGTCTGATAAGATAATTACTAACAACTATGAACAAGGTTTACAGCATATGAAATACATTTGGCAACAACATGCACTTTGAGAGTGCAGACAGCCCATTTCAGGCGCGCTAAGAACATATATTTTTCCACGATTTCAGCACTCAGGTTAACCATACCTAAATAGACACAAAATACTGCATTACACAAGACTACCCGAATGTACTCGAATGATTGAAAAAAAAAAAAGTTTTTAAGCTAAATTATTGGTAAACACAGTTTATGTATAATAATTTACGTAAAACCGCGAGTAATGAATAAAGTTTTCATCAATCAATATATTCTGTAGACATACCCTCATCCGCTCTCTTTTCCTGAAAGCTGATCTGTCCAGTTTTGGAGTTGATGTCAGCAGGCCAGGGAAGCTAGGGTCGATATTCTTCTCTTGATCATCTTCGGTGGCATAAGGGACGGTAGAAGCGGTGTGAGCCAAGACATCCAGGGGGTTTAGCTCGCTCGTCTGCGGGAACAAACTGCCGCCATTGCTTGCCGTGCAACCGAGGTCCTTTGTCCCTGAATTGCTCACACACTCCGGCAGATTCAATGGGGGTCTGGCGGCAGATTTCTTTGACTTTATCGTTGGAAATGCATCTGCTTTGAGTGTCGCAGGATATCCACACATTCTTGCCATCTCTGTCGTAGCATAGCTTTCGTCTGTAAAGTGTGCGGAACAAACGACTGACCATTTTGTCGGCTTTCCCCACACCCTCGTATTTTGAACAAATTTCGTCCAATTTCTTGCCACTTTCGCATCTTTGGGCCACTGGTGCAACTTGAATCCGTCCCTGTTCGTGTTGTTACACCCTCCGACAACACACCGACGAAAGTGAGAAAATGGCGGATTGCTTCCCGATCGAAAGGCATTTAATTCGCCAAAATTCACCCATTTAGAGTTCGGAAATCGGTTAAAAAAATATATGGTCTTTTTTTTGCAACATCAAGGTATATATTGACGCTTACATAGGTCTGGTGATAATGTTCCCCTTTAACCGCCAAATCTAGGGATGATGTTTGATAAGAAATTATCGAGTTCGAGCCTATTATCGAATCCTCTAATCGAACCGATTCCTTATCGATTCTCTTGTCGAGTCCAGATAGGTTGTTGTATATGGGAAAAAAACACACAATATTTGGTTTAACAAAAGCTCACTTTTATTATATAAGAAAAAAATAAAATCTAATAAATAAATAAATATTGACTGTTACCCCCCTAAAAAAATAAAATAAAATAAATAAATATTGACTGTTGTTACCCAAAGTTTGTTAAGTGGGATTTTTCAGAAAAACAAATATATACAGTAACACAAAAACAAGCTGTCTCTGTGATCACTATAGGTGTATAAATAATAATATAGTGTTAAATAAAATCAGTCCCTTGGGCACAAAACTGAAAATAATACAGCTCTCCAAAAAGTGCACTTCTGCTGCTATTTGACATAACTGTTTGTTATGATGCTTTGACATTGTTGCACTTTGTTTCTTTCTTGAAAGAAAATTCTATGAAGAGAAAAGTTGTTTGCAAATGTGGTTACAATGCTAAAAAATGTAAAGTTAAAGCTAAAAAAAGAAATACACTTTATTGAGTTAACATTATTTCTTTATAGGGGGGAAAGATGTGATGTTATGAGCTAGGGAATATACCAACTACACTACCCAGCATGCAACGGGAGTGACAAGCATGCGCGGTAGCCCCGAAAAGTGTTGTTGCATGTCGCCAGCC
This sequence comes from Nerophis lumbriciformis, assembly GCF_033978685.3. Taxonomy (NCBI): domain Eukaryota; kingdom Metazoa; phylum Chordata; class Actinopteri; order Syngnathiformes; family Syngnathidae; genus Nerophis; species Nerophis lumbriciformis. Next base: position 12,174,206 of record NC_084570.2, on the reverse strand, counting down.
GGCAGCTAAGAATGAGGTTATGAGCACGCTGTGAAAGTAAACGTCAAGAACTCAGCCAACACGCCTCGTCTGCTTTATTTATAATTAGACAGACAACACATATACAGTGTGATTTAGTTTTGTTTACAAGGAAAGAAAAACAAAAGTTAAAAAAGGGAGATGTCATATATGTTGTATATATATGTATGTGCTGCGGTTGCTTTAAGAACGTTGCGACAGCTGCCGTAAAGGAGGTGCGTTGCTAGCCTGGTTGCTATGTTTCCGGTTGGTCGTAAAAGTGTTGGTCATGTGTTTGTAACCTGCTCAAATCTCTCAGTAAAGTTATTCATTGGATTATATCTTTTGTTTTGAACTTTATTACACCTTGGAGCGCTTTTTCCGGTCCATTGTTTTTCCTGCTTTCCCTATCTGTGCCTAATGACTGAGCTACATGACGTCATTTCTTGTGATGTCTCGCGGGGCATTTCTGGTCGGGACGGGATTCGAATAAAGAACCAACTCTTTTTTTTTTACTACAGTGGTCTCGATAACGGGTACCGGTTCTCAAAAAGGGATTCGAGTCCGAGGACTCGGTTCTTTTCTTATTGAACAACCGGGAAAACCGGTTTCGAGTATCATCCCTAGCCAAATCGTAACTCCACCCAAAATATTGCAATACTGTTCTCTCAGACATAGAAGAGAGTCTGCATCTGGATTTAACTCTTGATTGTTTCCACATGTGCAACCTGGATGAAACCCTAGCAATTTTCAGCTCACTTGTTAACGCTTGGAGGTGGAATGTGGCATCCAGGCGGCGCCCTCTCGCCTCTTTATGTTGTTTATTAAGACATCTTCTAGACCAGTGACATTTCCATCCGCACTTTTTTTTTGTTTAGCTCTGCAGCAGCCATCACACTTACTCTTCCTTCTCATTGATTTTCCATTTCATTGTACTGTACTCCTTTCTTTGTACAGTATGAAAGCATAAATCTCTCAATTTTCTATCGTGACATTGGCTCCGTTAGATGTGCATTGATCCAGGCTGAAGAATCTGTGCATCTACCTCTCAAACTCTGCAAAGAAATCTATTGCCATTTATCAAAGATTTTAGAATGGGCTTTTTTTTTTCCTAATAGCAAGCCCAAGAATGCAGAAAATCAAACAGGGGCTGTTCGTTCTAGAAATTACTTCTGTTTCTACGACTCCACTGTAAGCGGAGTTTTAGTGTTAGTCTAAATTAACAATAAAATATAAAAGACATAAAAAAAAATGCAATAAAAAAAATATTAAATACAACAAATGAAAAGGTAATAAAAAAGAGAACTCATTTTATTCCTGTGGTTGCCTTGCATGTTAAAAAGGGGTTTGCAAGGAAGAGAGAGACTTATTGGGAGGAGGAAGTCTCAATAACGAGACTATATAGGCCCTTTTCAAACAACATTTCAGGAAATTTAGGTTGCTGGAACCTGTAGTGCCTGGAATTAGGTTTTTCCACCACATTTTATAGTTCATGGTAGTTCATACAAATCAGGCTGATGACGTATTGAAGAGTGGTCTAGTATATTTCTACACTGTCCATCCATCTATCCATCCATCCATCTTCTTCCGCTTATACGAAGTCGAGTCGCGGGAGAAACAGCCTAAGCAGAGAAGCCCAGACTTCTCTCTGCCCAGATACTTTGTCCAGTTCTTCGCAGGGGATCTTGAGGCATTCCCACTGATACCATGTAAATAAACGGACAATATAAGGTGAAAGTTATTTTACTTAAAAAGTAAATACAAAGCAATGATATACAAAACAATATGAATTAAAAAAAATAATGTACTGAATTGTTCATAAAAAGTCAGGTTTTTGTCCGCAAAGTCCAACAGTAGAGATGTTCGATAATGGCTTTTTTGTCGATATATCCGATATTTCAATATTGTCTAACTCTTAATTACCGATTCCGTTATCAACCGATAACGATATATACAGATGTGGAACTAACACATTATTCTGCCTAAATTTGTTGTGATGCCCCGCTGGATGCATTAAACCAGTGTTTTTCAACCTTTTTTGAGCCAAGGCACATTTTTTGCGTTGAAAAAATCAGAAATCATTAAAAAACGAAACTCAGTTGACAGTAAAAAGTCGTTGTCGCAATTGTTGGATATGACTTTAAACCATAACCAAGCATGCATCAATATAGCTCTTGTCTCAAAGTAGATGTACTGTCACCACCTGTCACATCACGCCGCTGTTTTCCTGTGTGTAGTGTTTTAGTTCTTGTCTTGCGCTCCTATTTTGGTGTTTTTTTCTCTTTTTTTGGTATTTTCCTGTAGCAGTTTCATGTCATCCTTTGAGCGATATTTCCCACATCTACTTTGTTTTAGCAATCAATAATATGTCAGTTGTTTTTATCCTTCTTTGTGGGGACATTGTTGATTGTCATGTCATGTTCGGATGTACTTTGTGGACGCCGTCTTTGCGCCACAGTAAGTCTTTGCTGTCGTCCAGCATTCTGTTTTTGTTGACTTTGTAGCCAGTTCAGTTTTAGTTTTGTTCTGCATAGCCTTCCCTAAGCTTCAATGCCTTTTCTTAGGGGCACTCACCTTTTGTTTATTTTTGGTTTAAGCATTAGACAACTTTTTACCTGCACAGTGCCTACTGCTGTTTCCGACATCTACACAGCAATTAGCTACCGGCTGCCACCTACTGATATGGAAGAGTATTACACGGTTACTCTGCCGAGCTCTAGACAGCACCGACACTCAACAACAACACATCATTTGCAGACTATAATTACTGCTTTGCAAAAAATATTTTTAACCCAAATAGGTGAGATTAGATAATCTCCCACGGCACACCAGACTGTATCTCACGACACACTAGTGTGCTGCGGCACAGTGGTTGAAAAACACTGCATTAAACAATGTAACAAGGTTTTCCAAAATAAATCAACTCAAGTTATGGAAAAAAATGCCAACATGGCACTGCCATATTTATTATTGAAGTCACAAAGTGCATTATTTTTTTTAACAAAACAGCAGCTTGGAATTTGGGACATGCTCTCCCTGAGAGAGCATGAGGAGGTTGAGGTGGGCGGGGTTCGGGGGGTGCGGGGTTGAGGTGGGGTGGGTAGGGAGTAGCAGGGGGTGTATATTGTAACGTCCCGGAAGAGTTAGTGCTGCAAGGGGTTCTGGGTATTTTTCATGTTGTGTTACGATGCGGATGTCCTCCCGAAATGTGCTTGTCATTCTTGTTTGGTGTGGGTTCACAGTGTGGCGCATATTTGTAACAGTGTTAAAGTTGTTTATACGGCCACCCTCAGTGTGACCTGTATGGCTGTTGACCAAGTATGATTTGCATTCACTTGTGTGTGTGAAAAGCCGTAGATATTATGTGATTGGGCCGGCACGCAAAGGCAGTGCCTTTAAGGTTTATCGGCGCTCTGTGCATATGTTTCTTATTGCAAGTTTGTCCTTAAATAAAATAGTGAACAAACAAGACAACTTGTCTTTTAGTAGTAAGTAAACAAACAAAGGCTCTGAAATGCAGTCTGCTGACATATGCAGTAACATATTGTGTATAAAATGTAAAATCTTATTCTTCCATTGTTTGATACTTTACATTAGTTTTGGATGATACCACAAATTTGGGTATCAAACCGATACCAAGTAGTTACAAGATCCTACATTGGTCATATTCAAAGTCCTCATGTGTCCAGGGACATATTTCCTGAGTTTATAAACATAATATACATTTCTAAAACATATCAATATAATCACAGTGGTATCGACTAGATACCCTCATGCACTTGGTATCATTACAGTGGATGTTACGTGTAGATCCACCAATGGCGTTTGTTTGTATTGTAGCGTCCCGGAAAGAGTTGGTGCTGCAGGGAATTCTGGGAATTTGTTCCGTTGTGTTTATGCTGTGTTGCGGTCCAAGTATTCTCCCAAAATGTGTTTGTCATTGTTGTTTAGTGTGGTTTCACTATATGGCACATGTTTATGACAGTGTTGGCGTTGTTCATACGGCCACCCTTAGTGTGACATGTATGGCTGTTGACTAAGTATGCAGGTCATTCACTTGTGTGTAGTGTGTTCAAAGGTGAGATAGTAGATGGTTAATGGTCGGACATAGTGAAATCTTGTCTTGATCAATTTTTAAGACATCTAATTAAATGCCATGACTTAAAGCACCTCTTCCTGAGGGCGTTTCAGTGTTATAACTTCACCTTTATAGTCAGTTTTTAAGCCAAAATGCGTCCGTTCTCCCTTTTCTGTCTACACACTGTGTCTGCTTGTAAGTACTCCGTCATTGTGTAGTGCGCCCGAACATGCTCGTCTGCATGACACGATGTGACGACGATGACGGGTGGTGGACCGGTACTTTTTAGAGGTGGTATAGTACCGAATATGATTCATTAGTATGGCAGTACTATACTAATACCGGTATACCATACAACCCTTACCGGAAGACACCTGCCCAACTGCCAGTTGTATTTTTCGTAGCGTGTTTGTAGTCCAAAGTGTATGCAAAATGTCGACCAAAGCACCACCGTTACATGTTATCCTTCGTTGTTGTCGTCTCCGTTTACTGCGCAATGGCGCTCGCAGACGCAAGCCCCAGCTCTTTGGAGCCTGAAAGCTCCGTCAATCATTACACATCCCTGTGCCGCATTTCTTCCTCTCTTCGCTTCGCCGCCACGCTGCCGTCATCCAAACTCTGAAGCAATTAAAGCACAACCAGCGCGGGTGCGGCCTCTGATCGGATTGTTATTTTTCACCCCATAAAAAAAAAAAAAAAGCGTTGTCCGTAGTAAAAAGTAAAAGTGCGTTTGTCCCCGGAGGAGTGCGGTAATGAAACACCCCGCTCTCGTTCACACGCGCTCGCCCACACACTTGCATTGTCGGCATGAGAACTGAAAAAGCAATAAAACATCCTTGAAGTAAGAAGGGAAAAGATGAAAATGAAATTGTGGAATGATAAAATGTGATTTTGACTCAAAATCAAACAATACCATATACACTCTAAATCAGTGTTTTTTAACCTTGTTGGAGGTACCGAACCCCACCAGTTTCATATGCGCATTCACCGAACCCTTCTTTAGTGGAAAAATTAGTTTTTTGTTAATTTAATCTTAATTTATAAATATTATGAAATGATGTTATTATATTAAAGAAATACTAATAAAGATATATTTTACAAACAGAAAGTTACAGGAATGTACACATGATCCCATGCTTACATCTCATTGTGCAACATGTGAATGTTTTAGTGGGAACTAAATGCGGTATCTGAAAGGGGTACAAATTATTTCCAAAGCAGGACTCCCACCCAGACATACAATACTAGTACACAGTTCATGAAAAACAATATTTGTTGCTATTGTCATTGTAAGTGGGCGTAAACACTTATATTAGAAAATAATCTTCATGGAAATGACTGCTGTCATCACCAAACCCCGAGGATTCGATCGAACCCAGGTTAAGAACCAGTGCTCTAAACACTCTTATCTCACATCAGCGTTGGCCAATAAAATGAATTAAAATCAATTTAATCAGTGTTTCCCCCCCCCCCCCCAAAAAAAATCTAAATTTTAACATATAACACGCCCTTTAAAAAGAAAAAACTAACTTTTAGGTAAAAAAATATACAGGTAAAAGCCAGTAAATTAGAATATTTTGAAAAACTTGATTTATTTCAGTAATTGCATTCAAAAGGTGTAACTTGTACATTATATTTATTCATTGCACACAGACTGATGCATTCAAATGTTTATTTCATTTAATTTTATCACCCATCACATGCTCATATTTTTCATTTTCATACTTTTCAGTTGGCCAACATTTCTAAAAATCCCTTTTTTGTATTAGCCTTAAGTAATATTCTAATTTTGTGACACACGGAATTTTGGATTTTCATTTGTTGCCACTTCAAATCATCAAAATTAAATGAAATAAACATTTGAATGCATCAGTCTGTGTGCAATGAATAAATATAATGTACAAGTTACACCTTTTGAATGCAATTACTGAAATAAATCAAGTTTTTCAAAATATTCTAATTTACTGGCTTTTACCTGTATATACAGTCGTGGTCAAAAGTTTACATACACTTGTAAAGAACATAATGTCATGGCTGTCTTGAGTTTCCAAAAATTTCTACAACTCTTATTTTTTTGTGATAGAGTGATTGGAGCACATACTTGTTGGTCACAAAAAACATTCATGAAGTTTGGTTCTTTTATGAATTTATTATGTGACCAAATCTGCTGGGTCAAAAGTATACATACAGCAATGTTAATATTTGGTTACATGTCCCTTGGCAAGTTTCACTGCAATAAGGCGCTTTTGGTAGACATCCACAAGCTTCTGGCAAACTTCTGCTTGAATTTTGGACCACTCGGCCATTTTCGAGTCCTAAATGGCTGTCGACTTGTACCAACTTGTCGAAATACCTACTCAGAATTTTTCTGTCCAGGTAGAATGCATGATTTATGATCGACAATAAACTTACAGGGAGCAAGGAAGCGAGGAAGCAGCAGACCACTCGATGATGTACACATCGGCACTAGAGATGTCCGATAATATCGGACTGCCGATAAATGCGGAAATTATCGGTATCGGTTTCAAAATTATCGGTATCGGTTTCAAAAAGTAAAATTTATGACTTTTTAAAACGCCGGTAAAACACGGACATAGGGCATACTTGCCAATCCTCCCGAATTTCCACCCGGACAACAATATTGGGGGCGTGCCTTAAAGGCACTGCCTTTAGCGTCCTCTACAGCCTGTCGTCACTTCCGCTTTTCCTCCATACAAACAGCGTGCCGGCCAAGCCACATAATATATGCGACTTTTACATACACATAAGTGAATGCAATGCATACTTGATCAACAGCCATACAGGTCACACTGAGGGTGGCCGTATAAACAACTTTAACACTGTTACAAATATGCGCCACACTGTGAACCCACACCAAACAAGAATGACAAACACATTTCGGGAGAACATCCGCACCGTAACACAACATAAACACAACAGAACAAATATCCAGAACCCCTTGCAGCACTAACTCTGCCAGGACGCTACAATATACACCCCCGCTACCACGAAACCCTGCCCACCAGTTGAAGTTGTTCTCTTATTTTGGAAAACCTTGTTTTTGATTGATTGATTGAAACTTGTATTAGTAGATTGCACAGTACAGTACATATTCCGTACAATTGACCACTAAATGGTATAACACCCGAATACGTTTTTCAACTTGTTTAAGTCCACGTTAATCAATTCATGGTCAAGTTACATTGTTTAATGCATCCAGCGGGGCATCACAACAAAATTAGGTATAATAATGTGTTAATTCCACGACTGTATATATCTGTATCGGTTGATATCGGAATCGGTAATTAAGAGTTGGACAATATCGGAATATGGGATATCGTCAAAAAAGCCATTATCGGACATCTCTAATCGGCACACAAGGTAGTGATCACGGCGCCGCTATAAATAATTTGCCTGCGTTAGCGCTTATAAAAACAATATCAATAATACTTGGTTAATATTTAAGTCAGGAAAGGTAAATGGAGTATTGTTGGCAGTTTTTCAATGGTTATTTATTGGGTTGTATTGGCGAACTAGGGGAGCTCCTATTGGCTACGCTGTAAGCGGACTTTTATTTATGTTTATTTAATATTTAAGATGCCTTAAAAAAAATCCATCCGTCGTCATGTCTTTCATAATAATTGTGAATAATACGCAAAATTCCCCCCCAAAAAGTGCAGTTTCCCTTTAAGTGCCGAAATCATAAATTCAAATCATGGCGGTTTTGTCACGATATTTATAAAACAATGTTGCCTTTTTCCAAACAAGCTGTTGAAAATGTATCTTGACCTGGGAGGATGTTACAAGATGGGGGATGCAGGGCCTTTTGGCACATGTAGCACTCCATGCCACCACGCCCCCGGGGTGTTGCTTCGACCAGTTTGCTCGGACATAAGGCCTTCCTCACTGCTCCCCACGGGCAAAAGTAATGATCCTGCCGCAGGTTCACATACAGAAACCTTGTTACGGTTTTTATTTCCTCGAGATAGTCAAGTTTGATTGTCTTCTCGGTGCAGCGTCAGAGCCAAAGCCGACCCCCACTAGGCCGATCCAAGAACCTCTCGTATCTACTCTCTTAAAGTAATAATAATAATAATAGATTTTATTTGTAAAAAAAAATAAAAAATAAATAAATAAAAAAAAGCACTTTACATTGAATAAACAACCTCAAAGTGCTACAGTGTATTACAAAATAAATGAATAAAAAGATAATAAAAATAAATCAAAATAAAAACTAGAACAGCCTAATGTGGTGTAAAGGGGTGTGGGGAAAAAATCAATTTGAATTCGAATCGCTATTCTCACGTTGTGCGATTCAGAATCGATTGTCTTTTCTTTTTTTTTTTTTTTTAATTAATCAATCCAACAAAACAATACACAGCAATACCATAACAACGCAATCCAATTCCAAAACCAAACCCAACCCAGCAACACTCAGAACTGCAATAAACAGAGCAATTGAGAGGAGACACAAACACGAAACAGAACAAACCAAAAGTAATGAAACAAAAATGAATATCATCAACAACAGTATCAATATTAGTAACAATTTCAACATAGCAGTGATTAAAAATCCCTCATTGACATTATCATTAGACATTTATAAAAATGAAAAATAAATGAACAATAGTGTCACAGTGGCTTACACTTGCATCGCATCTCATAAGCTTGACAACACACTGTGTCCAATATTTTCACAAAGATAAAATAAGTCATATTTTTGGTTCATTTAATAGTTAAAACAAATGTACATTATTGCAATCAGTTGATAAAACATTGTCCTTTACAATTATAAAAGCTTTTTAAAAAACATCTACTACTCTGCTTGCATGTCAGCAGACTGGGGTAGATCCTGCTGAAATCCTGTGTATTGAATGAATAGAGAATCCTTATGAACCGGGAAAATATCGTTTTTGAATCGAGAATCGCATTGAATCGAATCGTGACCCCAAGAATCGATATTGAATCGAATCATGGGACACCCAAAGATTCGCAGCCCTAATACATATATCTAAAAAAAGGCTTTTTTTAAAAGAAGTGTTTTTAAGCCTTTTTTAAAAGCATCCACAGTCTGTGGTGCCCTCAGGTGGTCAGGGAGAATGTCCCACAGACTGGGCGCGGCGGAGCAGAAAGCCCGGTCTCCCATTGTTCGTAACTTTGTCCTCGGAGGTTGGAGGAGGTTAGCCTGTCCGGAGCGGAGGTGTCGTATGGAGGATTTGGGGGTAAGTAGTTCTTTGAGGTAGAGGGGGTGATTTCCATGGAGGCACTGGTGGGTTAGTAGGGAGACTTTGTATTCAATCCTGAGTGGAACAGGAAGCCAGTGAAGGGATTTGAGAATTAGTGTGATATGGTCGTATTTCCGCACTCTCATCAGGATCCTAGCAGCACTATTCTGTATGTATTGCAGCTTCTGGATGTTCTTGCTGGGGATCCTGACAAGGAGTGTGTTGCAGTAGTCTAAAGGTGCTGTTTGCAACTTCTTAACAATATTTTTTTTTTAAATAAAAAAAAAATAAGAACACCACCGGCTAGCTTATGTTACCATTAGTGGTTTAACAGAACACATTTGTTCGACAGTTGTCTATATTTTTCACAATTACAAATTACGGTCACTCACCAGGTCGCATCCACATATACAAATTGCTATCATTAACACATTAACACACTAGGTGTGGTGAAATTACTCCCTGCCTTTGACCCATCCCCTTGTTCCACCGCCTGGGAGGTGAGGGGAGCAGTGAGCAGCAGCGGTGGCCGCGCTCGGTAATCATTTTTGTCGCTTTAATCCCCAATTCCAAACCTTGATGCTTAGTGCCAAGCAGGGAGGTAATGGGTCTCATTTTTATAGTCTTTGGTATGACTCGGCCGGGGTTTGAACTCACGACCTACCGATCTCAGGGCAGACACTCCAACCACAAGGCCACTGAGTGGGTTAGCTAACAACAACTAAAGCTAATGCATGTGTGATGTATGTCCATGGTTACGTTATTAAGTTCGAGAATTGGGGGTTAAATCACCAAAATGATTGCCGAGCGCGGCCACCGCTGATGCTCACTGCTCCCCTCACCTCCCAGGGGGTGGAACAAGGGGATGGGTCAAATGCAGAGAGTAATTTCTCCACACCTAGTGTGTGTGTGTGTGTGTGTGTGTGTGTGTGTGTGTGTGTGTGTGTGTGTGTGTGTGTGTGTGACTATCAGTAGTACTTTAACTTTTATTTTTAACACCAAACCATCTTAGCTTTGCTCACCCTTTAGAGCACAGCTGTAACTTTCTGTTACCAAAACCTGCAGAAATTTGTTCTTCTCAGGTTTCTCTGTTTACATTTTTTCACTTTGCACTATTTTATTACACTTTATTTAGCATTTCTTACATATTCTACATAGACCTACTCAGTGGCCTAGTGGTTAGAGTGTCCGCCCTGAGATCGGTAGGTTGTGAGTTCAAACCCCGGCCAAGTCATACCAAAGACTATAAAAATGGGACCCATTATCTCCCTGCTTGGCACTCAGCATCAAGGTTTGGAATTGGGGGTTAACTCACCAAAAATTATTCCCGAGCATGGCCACTGCTGCTGCTCACTGCTCCCCTCACCTCCCAGGGGGTGAACAAGGGGATGGGTCAAATGCAGAGGGTAATTTCACCACACCTAGTGTGTGTGTGTGTGTGTGTGTGTGTGTGTGTGTGTGTGTGTGTGTGTGTGTGACTATCAGTGGTACTTTGACTTTTACCTTTAAAACCAAACCACCTTAGCTTTGCTCACCCTTTAGAGCACAGCAGTAACTTTCTGGCACCAAAACCTGCAAAAATGTGTTTGTAAAAGGTCTCTTTGCCGTGAGGGTTCTTTTGAGCCCGAAAGATCCTCCGTGAGCCCGGTAGACAGTTTGAATACAATCTTTTTTATTACCACAGTCTGGAATTGCTTTTCTAGCAGTCTCTTTTAGGCGTCTCGCTCTCGCTCTCTCTCCAGCTCCCAACTCCAACTCTCGTGTCTCGTTCCGGCTGCTGCTAATAAAGGCGACAGGTGGTCAGATAACAAGGCCCACCTGGGCCATCTACTCACCTGTCGCTGTCTTCGAGACCGGTCCTTGCACACCCCGTTCCACGGCAGGCCCGCAGGCCACACCCCTCCCTCCACAGTGTTCTTCTCAGATTTCTCTGTTTGCATTTTTTCCCTTTGCACTATTTTATTACACTTTATTTAGCATTTCTTACATATTCCTTATTTTTGCACTTTCAACGTTAAGAGGTTATTGTTCAACGTGTGGTAACGTTATTAGGGACCGCAATGTCCCTTTGGGACAGAGGACCCAATTGTATTTTGTGCGTTTTATTATTATTATTCCGCCGCCTCTTTGAGCTCTAATTTGACCCCCTTAACATGCCTCAAAACTCACCATATTTGACACACACATCAGGACTGGCGAAAATGGCCATCTAATAAAAAAACCAAACCCCAAAACTCAAAATTGCGCTCTAGCGCCCCCTAGGAAAAAACACAGACACAACTGCTTGTAACTTCCGGTAGGAATGTTGTAGAGACATGAAACAAAAATCTCTATGTAGGTCTGACTTAGACCTAGATTTCATACATTGACATGCTTCAGCAAAAATGAACAATAAGTTGGCAATTCCCCCTTCAAAACAAAATTTTAGTAAAAACAGTCACTTTTGCCTCTTTGAGCTGTAATTTGACCCCCTTAACATGCTTCAAAACTCACCAAACTGGACACACACATCAGGACTGGCAAAAATTGCGATCTAATAAAAAAAACAATCACAAAACTCAAAATTGCGCTCTAGCGCCCCCTAGGAAGAAAACATAGACACAACTGCTCCTAGGAGGAAAACTCAGACAAAACTGCAAAAACCTCTATGTAGGTCTGCCTTAGACCTAGATTTCATACATTGACATCCTTCAGCAAAAATTAACAAGAAGTTGGCAATTCCCCCTTCAAAACAAAATTTTAGTAAAAACAGTCACTTTTGCCTCTTTAACCTGTAATTTGACCCCCTTAACATGCTTCAAAACTCACCAAACTGGACACACACATCAGGACTGGCAAAAATTGTGATGTAATTAAAAAAAAAAAAAAACAATCCCAAAACTCAAAATTGCGCTCTAGCGCCCCCCTAGGAAGAAAACATAGACACAACTGCTCCTAGGAGGAAAACTTCGACAAAACTGCCCGTAACTTCCAGTAGGAATGTCTTAGAGACATGAAACAAAAACCTCTATGTAGGTCTCACTTAGACCTACATTTCATATACTGACAACCCCCAGCAAAAATCAACAGGAAGTTTGCAATTTCCCCTTCAAAACAAAAGTTTTGTAAAAAACGGTCACCTTTTTTCAAACATTATCTCCTCTGAGCACGTTTGTCGTGTCGGCTTCAAACTAGCACAGGAGAGAGATTGAACCCTTCTGATTAAAAGTTGACCAAAGAGTTTTAATTACTGCTCCGGTTTGGATTTTATGTGCCGTCAAAGTCGGTCCCGTCCATCGCTGCTTGCAGCTTTAATTTTAGATTTGTGTTTGCATTGAGTGTTTTTATATAAACTGAGATTTGAAAGTGGAACAGACTAATTCTGGCAGTAACTTGACTAATATGCTGAGTTGCTAGTGGCACATACAGAAGCTCTCATGAATCCTGCACACATGAGTGTATCTTCCTTCTGATTGTTAACAACAATGGTATCAAAGTTAACACTTCCACACCTTTTGTTTGGCTCCTCGTCACACATTCGACATGTCCCCCCCTGCATGAGAGCAGGGTCACTGCACGCCACTTGAGTGTGGAATTCACTGGTGTGCTTCGACCTTGCAGGATCAGGACTTTAGCCGGCGTGCTGCTCTTTTATGTACTCTTATATTTCTTCAGCCTTGACTGGTTAAAAGTGTTTTGCGAGCTCGCCGCTCAAGGCCACAAGCGCCATTCTCTCTCTCTGAGTGTTTTTTTTTTTTTTTTTTTTTTTTGAAAGTGAAGGTGAGTGTGTATTGGTTCGTGCGTCTGAGCTGGGTGATCCCAAGCAGTAAGCTAAGCAAAGGAGACATAAACAAAAGAGTCTAGTTACAATATCTATTCATGTCTCCTGTTTATTCTTTTAGCTGTCTGCAGGAGCAGAATGTGTGTGACTGCGGTGAGCCTTATTGAACTGACTCTATTTGACCCTGGCTTTTAAGTTGGACGTGTGTGTGACATTGTGTGTGTGTGTGTGTGTCCATGAAGCTAAACTCGTCATTCCTCTCCAAACCCTCTGTGTCTCTGTCCATCTATCCCCCTCTAATTTGACCATTACCCCATGTTCCCTGTTTTCGTGAATAGGTCACACTTCTAATAATGACAATATCTCACCATCATCTTCAACGATATGCAAAATCTAGCCTCTCTTTAATATTGTGATGGCCAATTAAGTTGCAAAGAACATGACATACAGTCGTGGTCAAAGGACGTGGGTCGTGTGAAGGACATAATGTCATGGCTGTCTTGAGTTTCCAATCATTTCTACAACTCTTATTTTTTTGTGATAGAGTGATTGGAGCACATACTTGTTGGTCACAAAAAAAAACATTCATGAAGTTTGGTTCTTTTATGAATTTATTATGGGTCTACTGGAAATGTGACCAAATCTGCTGGGTCAAAAGTATACATACAGCAACATACATTATCAATTTTGGGGATGTAGTAGTAAACCAGCAACGATACGACGACGGGGATGCGGAGGGGTGCGGGACCGGTACTTTTCAGGCTCGGTATAGTACCGAATATAATTTACAATTAGTAGTATCGCGGTACTATACTACCGTATTTTTCGGACTATAAGTCGCAATTTTTTTTTAGAGATGTCCGATAATATCGGCAGGCCGATATTATCGGCCGATAAATGCGTTAAAATGTAATATCGGAAATTATCGGTATCGTTTTTTTATTATCGGTATCGTTGTTTTTTTTTTGTTTTTTTTTGTTTTTTTATTAAATCAACATAAAAAACACAAGATACACTTACAATTAGTGCACCAACCCAAAAAAAAACCATTTACACTCATTCACACTCATTCACACAAAAGGGTTGTTTCTTTCTGTTATTAATATTCTGGTTCCTACATTATATATCAATATATATCAATACAGT